>NW_026607508.1:3642500-3748836 GCF_021117445.2 Syzygium oleosum | reverse complement strand
TCTCTACTATGGTTCTAATCTTTCGTTAGCACTAATAGATTCTAAATGAAGACGATTACAACCAAATTGGATTGTTTGGACGCTCGTAAACGGCTAGATCAAGCATGATGATTTTGTGGAATAGGAAGGTCTCTCCTCATGATGATTTTGTGGCTCTCAACCTTGCTTCTAACCTTTCCGAAACACTAATGGCTTTTTAATGAAGACGATTGCAAGTAAATTAGATGATTTGGATGCTCGTAAACCGCGAGATCAAGCATTAGACCCAAAAGGAGCCAAACTTCCTTAGAATGGGAAAGTCTCTCCTTAGAATGATGTTATGGCTGTCAATCTCGGTTCTAATTTTCCCCAAGCATGAATAGCTTCTAAATGAAGAGCCTTACAAGTAAATTAGAAAATTTTAACGCTTGAAAACCACCAGATCAAGCATTAGACACAAAAGGAACCGAACTTCCCCGGAATGTAAAGGTCTCTCCTTTGAATGATGTTATGGATCTCAACATTGGGTCTAACCTTTCCAAAGCACTGACAGTATGTAAATGAAGATGATTCTGAGTAAATTAGATAATTTGGATGCTCAGAAACGATGAGATCAGGCATCAGACCCAAACCGAACCAAACTTCCTTGGAATGGGAAGGTCTCCCCTGAGAATGATCTTCTGGCTCTCTACTATGGTTCTAAACTTTCCCAAGCACTAATAGCTTCTAAATGAGGACGATTGCAAGTAAATTAGATGATTTCGACGCTCGAAAATCAGAAGATCAAGCATTACACCCAAAAGGAACCAAACTTCCTAAGAATGGGGGGGTCTCTCGTTCGAAAGATGTTATGGCTCTCCACCTTGGTTCTAATCTTTCGCTAGCACTAATAGATTCTAAATGAAGACGATTACAACCAAATTGGATTATTTGGACGCTCGTAAACGGCGAGATCAAGCATTAGACCCAAAAGGAACCAAACTTACTTGGAATGGGAAGGTCTCTCCTCAGGATGATATTATGGCTCTCAACCTTGCGTCTAACCTTTCCGAAACACTAATGGCATTTTAATGAAGACGATTGCAAGTAAATTAGATGATTTGGATGCTCGTAAACCGCGAGATCAAGCATTAAGCCCAAAAGGAGCCAAACTTCCTTAGAATGGGAAGGTCTCTCCTTAGAATGACGTTATGGCTGTCAACCTCGGTTCTAAATTTCCCCTAGCGTGAATAACTTCTAAATGAAAAGCATTACAAGTAAATTAGAAAATTTTAACGCTTGAAAACCCCCAGATCAAGCATTAGACACAAAAGGAACCGAACTTCCCCAGAATGTAAAGGTCTCTCCTTTGAATGATGTTATGGATCTCAACATTGGGTCTAACCTTTCCAAAGCACTGACAGTATGTAAATGAAGATGATTCCGAGTAAATTAGACAATTTGGATGCTCAGAAACGATGAGATCATGCATCAGACCCAAACCGAACCAAACTTCCTTGGAATGGGAAGGTCTCCCCTGAGAATGATCTTCTGGCTCTCTACTATGGTTCTAAACTTGCCCAAGCACTAATAGCTTCTAAATGAGGACGATTGTAAGTAAATTAGATGATTTCGACGCTCGAAAATCCCAAGATCAAGCATTACACCCAAAAGGAACCAAACTTCCTTAGAATGGGGGGGTCTCTCGTTCGAAAGATGTTATGGCTCTCCACCTTGGTTCTAATCTTTCGCTAGCACTAATAGATTCTAAATGAAGACGATTACAACCATATTGGATGCTCGTAAACGGCGAGATCAAGCATTAGACCCAAAAGGAACCAAACTTACTTGGAATGGGAAGGTCTCTCCTCACGATGATATTGTGGCTCTTAACCTTGCTTCTAACCTTTCCGAAACACTAATGGCTTTTTAATGAAGACGATTGTAAGTAAATTAGATGATTTGGATGCTCGTAAACCGCGAGATCAAGCATTAGACCCAAAAGGAGCCAAACTTCCTTAGAATGGGAAGGTCTCTCCTTAGAATGATGTTATGGCTGTCAACCTCGGTTCTAATTTTCCCCAAGCATGAATAGCTTCTAAATGAAGAGCCTTACAAGTAAATTAGAAAATTTTAACGCTTGAAAACCACCAGATCAAGCATTAGAAACAAAAGGAACCGAACTTCCCCGGAATGTAAAGGTCTCTCCTTTGAATGATGTTATGGATCTCAACATTGGGTCTAACCTTTCCAAAGCACTGACAGTATGTAAATGAAGATGATTCCGAGGAAATTAGACAATTTGGATGCTCAGAAATGATGAGATCATGTATCAGCCCCAAACCGAACCAAACTTACTTGGAATGGGAAGGTCTCTCCTCAGGATGATATTATCTCGGCTCTCTACTATGGTTCTAAACTTTCCCAAGCACTAATAGCTTCTAAATGAGGACGATTGCAAGTAAATTAGATGATTTCGACGCTCGAAAATCACGAGATCAAGCATTACACCCAAAAGGAACCAAACTTCCTTAGAATGGGGGGGTCTCTCGTTCGAAAGATGTTATGGCTCTCCACCTTGGTTCTAATCTTTCGCTAGCTCTAATAGATTCTAAATGAAGACGATTACAACCATATTGGATTATTTGCTCGTAAACGGCGAGATCAAGCATTAGACCCAAAAGGAACCAAACTTACTTGGAATGGGAAGGTCTCTCCTCAGGATGATATTATGGCTCTCAACCTTGCGTCTAACCTTTCCGAAACACTAATGCCTTTTTAATGAAGACGATTGCAAGTAAATTAGATGATTTGGATGCTCGTAAACCGCGAGATCAAGCATTAGACCCAAAAGGAGCCAAACTTCCTTAGAATGGGAAGGTCTCTCCTTAGAATGACGTTATGGCTGTCAACCTCGGTTCTAAATTTCCCCTAGCGTGAATAACTTCTCAATGAAAAGCATTACAAGTAAATTAGAAAATTTTAACGCTTGAAAACCCCCAGATCAAGCATTAGACACAAAAGGAACCGAACTTCCCCAGAATGTAAAGGTCTCTCCTTTGAATGATGTTATGGATCTCAACCTTGGGTCTAACCTTTCCAAAGCACTGACAGTATGTAAATGAAGATGATTCTGAGTAAATTAGATAATTTGGATGCTCAGAAACGATGAGATCAGGCATCAGACCCAAACCGAACCAAACTTCCTTGGAATGGGAAGCTCTCCCCTGAGAATGATCTTCTGGCTCTCTACAACGGTTCTAAACTTTCCCAAGCACTAACAGCTTCTAAATGAGGACGATTGTAAGTAAATTAGATGATTTCGACGCTCGAAAATCCCAAGATCAAGCATTACACCCAAAAGGAACCAAACTTCCTAAGAATGGGGGGGGTCTCTCGTTCGAAAGATGTTATGGCTCTCCACCTTGGTTCTAATCTTTCGCTAGCACTAATAGATTCTAAATGAAGACGATTACAACCAAATTGGATTATTTGGACGCTCGTAAACGGCGAGATCAAGCATTAGACCCAAAAGGAACCAAACTTACTTGGAATGGGAAGGTCTCTCCTCAGGATCATATTGTGGCTCTTAACCTTGCTTCTAACCTTTCCGAAACACTAATGGCTTTTTAATGAAGACGATTGTAAGTAAATTAGACGATTTGGATGCTCGTAAACCGCGAGATCAAGCATTAGACCCAAAAGGAGCCAAACTTCCTTAGAATGGGAAGGTCTCTCCTTAGAATGATGTTATGGCTGTCAACCTCGGTTCTAATTTTCCCCAAGCATGAATAGCTTCTAAATGAAGAGCCTTACAAGTAAATTAGAAAATTTTAACGCTTGAAAACCACCAGATCAAGCATTAGAAACAAAAGGAACCGAACTTCCCCGGAATGTAAAGGTCTCTCCTTTGAATGATGTTATGTATCTCAACATTGGGTCTAACCTTTCCAAAGCACTGACAGTATGTAAATGAAGCTGATTCCGAGTAAATTAGACAATTTGGATGCTCAGAAACGATGAGATCATGCATCAGACCCAAACCGAACCAAACTTCCTTGGAATGGAAAGGTCTCCCCTGAGAATGATCTTCTGGCTCTCTACTATGGTTCTAAACTTGCCCAAGCACGAATAGCTTCTAAATGAGGACGATTGCAAGTAAATTAGATGATTTCGACCCTCGAAAATCACGAGATCAAGCATTACACCCAAAAGGAACCAAACTTCCTTAGAATGGGGGGGGTCTCTCGTTCGAAAGATGTTATGGCTCCCCACCTTGGTTCTAATCTGTCGCTAGCTCTAATAGATTCTAAATGAAGACGATTACAACCATATTGGATGCTCGTAAACGGCGAGATCAAGCATTAGACCCAAAAGGAACCAAACTTACTTGGAATGGGAAGGTCTCTCCTCAGGATGATATTATGGCTCTCAACCTTGCGTCTAACCTGTCCGAAACACTAATGACATTTTAATGAAGACGATTGCAAGTAAATTAGATGATTTGGATGCTCGTAAACCGCGAGATCAAGCATTAAGCCCAAAAGGAGCCAAACTTCCTTAGAATGGGAAGGTCTCTCCTTAGAATGACGTTATGGCTGTCAACCTCGGTTCTAATTTTCCCCTAGCGTGAATAGCTTCTAAATGAAGAGCATTACAAGTAAATTAGAAAATTTTAACGCTTGAAAACCACCAGATCAAGCATTAGACACAAAAGGAACCGAACTTCCCCAGAATGTAAAGGTCTCTCCTTTGAATGATGTTATGGATCTCAACCTTGGGTCTAACATTTCCAAAGCACTGACAGTATGTAAATGAAGATGATTCTTAGTAAATTAGATAATTTGGATGCTCAGAAACGATGAGATCAGGCATCAGACCCAAACCGAACCAAACTTCCTTGGAATGGGAAGCTCTCCCCTGAGAATGATCTTCTGGCTCTCTACAACGGTTCTAAACTTTCCCAAGCACTAACAGCTTCTAAATGAGGACGATTGTAAGTAAATTAGATGATTTCGACGCTCGAAAATCCCAAGATCAAGCATTACACCCAAAAGGAACCAAACTTCCTAAGAATGGGGGGGTCTCTCGTTCGAAAAATGTTATGGCTCTCCACCTTGGTTCTAATCTTTCGCTAGCACTAATAGATTCTAAATGAAGACGATTACAACCAAATTGGATTATTTGGACGCTCGTAAACGGCGAGATCAAGCATTAGACCCAAAAGGAACCAAACTTACTTGGAATGGGAAGGTCTCTCCTCAGGATGATATTGTGGCTCTTAACCTTGCTTCTAACCTTTCCGAAACACTAATGGCTTTTTAATGAAGACGATTGTAAGTAAATTAGACGATTTGGATGCTCGTAAACCGCGAGATCAAGCATTAGACCCAAAAGGAGCCAAACTTCCTTAGAATGGGAAGGTCTCTCCTTAGAATGATGTTATGGCTGTCAACCTCGGTTCTAATTTTCCCCAAGCATGAATAGCTTCTAAATGAAGAGCCTTACAAGTAAATTAGAAAATTTTAACGCTTGAAAACCACCAGATCAAGCATTAGAAACAAAAGGAACCGAACTTCCCCGGAATGTAAAGGTCTCTCCTTTGAATGATGTTACGTATCTCAACATTGGGTCTAACCTTTCCAAAGCACTGACAGTATGTAAATGAAGCTAATTCCGAGTAAATTAGACAATTTGGATGCTCAGAAACGATGAGATCATGCATCAGACCCAAACCGAACCAAACTTCCTTGGAATGGGAAGGTCTCCCCTGAGAAAGATCTTCTGGCTCTCTACTATGGTTCTAAACTTGCCCAAGCACGAATAGCTTCTAAATGAGGACGATTGCAAGTAAATTAGATGATTTCGACGCTCGAAAATCACGAGATCAAGCATTACACCCAAAAGGAACCAAACTTCCTTAGAATGGGGGGGTCTCTCGTTCGAAAGATGTTATGGCTCCCCACCTTGGTTCTAATCTTTCGCTAGCTCTAATAGATTCTAAATGAAGACGATTACAACCATATTGGATGCTCGTAAACGGCGAGATCAAGCATCAGACCCAAAAGGAACCAAACTTACTTGGAATGGGAAGTTCTCCCCTGAGAATGATCTTCAGGCTCTTTACTATGGTTCTAAACTTTCCCAAGCACTAATAGCTTCTAAATGAGGACGATTGCAAGTAAATTAGATGATTTCGATGCTCGAAAATCAGAAGATCAAGCATTACACCCAAAAGGAACCAAACTTCCTAAGAATGGGGGGCTCTCGTTCGAAAGATGTTATGGCTCTCCACCTTGGTTCTAATCTTTCGCTAGCACTAATAGATTCTAAATGAAGACGATTACAACCAAATTGGATTATTTGGTCGCTCGTAAAGCTAGCGAGATCAAGCATTAGACCCAAAAGGAACCAAACTTACTTGGAATGGGAAGGTCTCTCCTCAGGATGATATTATGGCTCTCAACCTTGCGTCTAACCTTTCCGAAACACTAATGGCTTTTTAATGAAGACGATTGCAAGTAAATTAGATGATTTGGATGCTCGTAAACCGCGAGATCAAGCATTAAGCCCAAAAGGAGCCAAACTTCCTTAGAATGGGAAGGTCTCTCCTTAGAATGACGTTATGGCTGTCAACCTCGGTTCTACTTTTCCAGAAGCATGAATAGCTTCTAAATGAAGAGGATTACAAGTAAATTAGTAAATTTTAACGCTTGAAAACCACCAGATCAAGCATTAGACACAAAAGGAACCGAACTTCCCCAGAATGTAAAGGTCTCTCCTTTGAATGATGTTATGGATCTCAACCTTGGGTCTAACATTTCCAAAGCACTGACAGTATGTAAATGAAGATGATTCTTAGTAAATTAGATAATTTGGATGCTCAGAAACGATGAGATCAGGCATCAGACCCAAACCGAACCAAACTTCCTTGGAATGGGAAGGTCTCCCCTGAGAATGATCTTCTGGCTCTCTACTACGGTTCTAAACTTTCCCAAGCACTAATAGCTTCTAAATGAGGACGATTGTAAGTAAATTAGATGATTTCGACGCTCGAAAATCCCAAGATCAAGCATTACACCCAAAAGGAACCAAACTTCCTTAGAATGGGGGGGTCTCTCGTTCGAAAGATGTTATGGCTCTCCACCTTGGTTCTAATCTTTCACTAGCACTAATAGATTCTAAATGAAGACGATTACAACCAAATTGGATTATTTGGACGCTCGTAAACGGCGAGATCAAGCATTAGACCCAAAAGGAACCAAACTTACTTGGAATGGGAAGGTCTCTCCTCAGGATGATATTGTGGCTCTTAACCTTGCTTCTAACCTTTCCGAAACACTAATGGCTTTTTAATGAAGACGATTGTAAGTAAATTAGATGATTTGGATGCTCGTAAACCGCGAGATCAAGCATTAGACCCAAAAGGAGCCAAACTTCCTTAGAATGGGAAGGTCTCTCCTTAGAATGATGTTATGGCTGTCAACCTCGGTTCTAATTTTCCCCAAGCATGAATAGCTTCTAAATGAAGAGCCTTACAAGTAAATTAGAAAATTTTAACGCTTGAAAACCACCAGATCAAGCATTAGAAACAAAAGGAACCGAACTTCCCCGGAATGTAAAGGTCTCTCCTTTGAATGATGTTATGGATCTCAACATTGGGTCTAACCTTTCCAAAGCACTGACAGTATGTAAATGAAGCTGATTCCGAGTAAATTAGACAATTTGGATGCTCAGAAACGATGAGATCATGCATCAGACCCAAACCGAACCAAACTTCCTTGGAATGGGAAGGTCTCCCCTGAGAATGATCTTCTGGCTCTCTACTATGGTTCTAAACTTGCCCAAGCACTAATAGCTTCTAAATGAGGACGATTGCAAGTAAATTAGATGATTTCGACGCTCGAAAATCACGAGATCAAGCATTACACCCAAAAGGAACCAAACTTCCTTAGAATGGGGGGGTCTCTCGTTCGAAAGATGTTATGGCTCTCCACCTTGGTTCTAATCTTTCGCTAGCACTAATAGATTCTAAATGAAGACGATTACAACCAAATTGGATTATTTGGACGCTCGTAAACGGCGAGATCAAGCATTAGACCCAAAAGGAACCAAACTTACTTGGAATGGGAAGGTCTCTCCTCAGGATGATATTATGGCTCTCAACCTTGCGTCTAACCTTTCCGAAACACTAATGGCATTTTAATGAAGACGATTGCAAGTAAATTAGATGATTTGGATGCTCGTAAACCGCGAGATCAAGCATTAAGCCCAAAAGGAGCCAAACTTCCTTAGAATGGGAAGGTCTCTCCTTAGAATGACGTTATGGCTGTCAACCTCGGTTCTAATTTTCCCCTAGCGTGAATAGCTTCTAAATGAAGAGCATTACAAGTAAATTAGAAAATTTTAACGCTTGAAAACCACCAGATCAAGCATTAGACACAAAAGGAACCGAACTTCCCCGGAATGTAAAGGTCTCTCCTTTGAATGATGTTATGGATCTCAACCTTGGGTCTAACCTTTCCAAAGCACTTACAGTATGTAAATGAAGATGATTCTGAGTAAATTAGATAATTTGGATGCTCAGAAACGATGAGATCAGGCATCAGACCCAAACCGAACCAAACTTCCTTGGAATGGGAAGCTCTCCCCTGAGAATGATCTTCTGGCTCTCTACAACGGTTCTAAACTTTCCCAAGCACTAACAGCTTCTAAATGAGGACGATTGTAAGTAAATTAGATGATTTCGACGCTCGAAAATCCCAAGATCAAGCATTACACCCAAAAGGAACCAAACTTCCTAAGAATGGGGGGGGTCTCTCGTTCGAAAGATGTTATGGCTCTCCACCTTGGTTCTAATCTTTCGCTAGCACTAATAGATTCTAAATGAAGACGATTACAACCAAATTGGATTATTTGGACGCTCGTAAACGGCGAGATCAAGCATTAGACCCAAAAGGAACCAAACTTACTTGGAATGGGAAGGTCTCTCCTCAGGATGATATTGTGGCTCTTAACCTTGCTTCTAACCTTTCCGAAACACTAATGGCTTTTTAATGAAGACGATTGCAAGTAAATTAGATGATTTGGATGCTCGTAAACCGCGAGATCAAGCATTAAGCCCAAAAGGAGCCAAACTTCCTTAGAATGGGAAGGTCTCTCCTTAGAATGATGTTATGGCTGTCAACCTCGGTTCTAATTTTCCCCAAGCATGAATAGCTTCTAAATGAAGAGCCTTACAAGTAAATTAGAAAATTTTAACGCTTGAAAACCACCAGATCAAGCATTAGACACAAAAGGAACCGAACTTCCCCGGAATGTAAAGGTCTCTCCTTCGAATGATGTTATGGATCTCAACATTGGGTCTAACGTTTCCAAAGCAACGACAGTATGTAAATGAAGTTGATTCCGAGTAAATTAGACAATTTGGATGCTCAGAAACGATGAGATCATGCATCAGACCCAAACCGAACCAAACTTCCTTGGAATGGGAAGGTCTCCCCTGAGAATGATCTTCTGGCTCTCTACTATGGTTCTAAACTTTCCCAAGCACTAATAGCTTCTAAATGAGGACGATTGCAAGTAAATTAGATGATTTCGACGCTCGAAAATCAGAAGATCAAGCATTACACCCAAAAGGAACCAAACTTCCTTAGAATGGGGGGGGTCTCTCGTTCGAAAGATGTTATGGCTCTCCACCTTGGTTCTAATCTTTCGCTAGCACTAATAGATTCTAAATGAAGACGATTACAACCAAATTGGATTATTTGGTCGCTCGTAAATAGCGAGATCAAGCATTAGACCCAAAAGGAACCAAACTTTCTTGGAATGGGAAGGTCTCTCCTCAGGATGATATTATGGCTATCAACCTTTCGTCTAACCTTTCCGAAACACTAATGGCATTTTAATGAAGACGATTGCAAGTAAATTAGATGATTTGGATGCTCGTAAACCGCGAGATCAAGCATTAAGCCCAAAAGGAGCCAAACTTCCTTAGAATGGGAAGGTCTCTCCTTAGAATGACGTTATGGCTGTCAACCTCGGTTCTACTTTTCCAGAAGCATGAATAGCTTCTAAATGAAGAGGATTACAAGTAAATTAGTAAATTTTAACGCTTGAAAACCACCAGATCAAGCATTAGACACAAAAGGAACCGAACTTCCCCAGAATGTAAAGGTCTCTCCTTTGAATGATGTTATGGATCTCAACCTTGGGTCTAACATTTCCAAAGCACTGACAGTATGTAAATGAAGATGATTCTTAGTAAATTAGATAATTTGGATGCTCAGAAACGATGAGATCAGGCATCAGACCCAAACCGAACCAAACTTCCTTGGAATGGGAAGGTCTCCCCTGAGAATGATCTTCTGGCTCTCTACTACGGTTCTAAACTTTCCCAAGCACTAAATGCTTCTAAATGAGGACGATTATAAGTAAATTAGATGATTTCGACGCTCGAAAATCCCAAGATAAGCATTACACCCAAAAGGAACCAAACTTCCTAAGAATGGGGGGGGTCTCTCGTTCGAAAGATGTTATGGCTCTCCACCTTGGTTCTAATCTTTCACTAGCACTAATAGATTCTAAATGAAGACCATTACAACCAAATTGGATTAGTTGGACGCTCGTAAACGGCGAGATTAAGCATTAGACCCAAAAGGAACCAAACTTACTTGGAATGGGAAGGTCACTCCTCAGGATGATATTGTGGCTTTTAACCTTGCTTCTAACCTTTCCGAAACACTAATGGCTTTTTAATGAAGACGATTGTAAGTAAATTAGACGATTTGGATGCTCGTAAACCGCGAGATCAAGCATTAGACCCAAAAGGAGCCAAACTTCCTTAGAATGGGAAGGTCTCTCCTTAGAATGATGTTATGGCTGTCAACCTCGGTTCTAATTTTCCCCAAGCATGAATAGCTTCTAAATGAAGAGCCTTACAAGTAAATTAGAAAATTTTAACGCTTGAAAACCACCAGATCAAGCATTAGACACAAAAGGAACCGAACTTCCCCGGAATGTAAAGGTCTCTCCTTGGAATGATGTTATGGATCTCAACATTGGGTCTAACCTTTCCAAAGCACTGACAGTATGTAAATGAAGATGATTCCGAGTAAATTAGACAATTTGGATGCTCAGAAACGATGAGATCATGCATCAGACCCAAACCGAACCAAACTTCCTTGGAATGGGAAGGTCTCCCCTGAGAATGATCTTCTGGCTCTCTACTATGGTTCTAAACTTGCCCAAGCACTAATAGCTTCTAAATGAGGACGATTGCAAGTAAATTAGATGATTTCGACGCTCGAAAATCAGAAGATCAAGCATTACACCCAAAAGGAACCAAACTTCCTTAGAATGGGGGTCTCTCGTTCGAAAGATGTTATGGCTTCTCCACCTTGGTTCTAATATTTCGCTAGCACTAATAGATTCTAAATGAAGACGATTACAACCAAATTGGATTATTTGGTCGCTCGTAAATAGCGAGATCAAGCATTAGACCCAAAAGGAACCAAACTTACTTGGAATGGGAAGGTCTCTCCTCAGGATGATATTGTGGCTCTCAACCTTGCGTCTAACCTGTCCGAAACACTAATGACATTTTAATGAAGACGATTGCAAGTAAATTAGATGATTTGGATGCTCGTAAACCGCGAGATCAAGCATTAAGCCCAAAAGGAGCCAAACTTCCTTAGAATGGGAAGGTCTCTCCTTAGAATGACGTTATGGCTGTCAACCTCGGTTCTAATTTTCCCCTAGCGTGAATAGCTTCTAAATGAAGAGCATTACAAGTAAATTAGAAAATTTTAACGCTTGAAAACCACCAGATCAAGCATTAGACACAAAAGGAACCGAACTTCCCCAGAATGTAAAGGTCTCTCCTTTGAATGATGTTATGGATCTCAACCTTGGGTCTAACCTTTCCAAAGCACTGACAGTATGTAAATGAAGATGATTCTGAGTAAATTAGATAATTTGGATGCTCAGAAACGATGAGATCAGGCATCAGACCCAAACCGAACCAAACTTCCTTGGAATGGGAAGCTCTCCCCTGAGAATGATCTTCTGGCTCTCTACTACGGTTCTAAACTTTCCCAAGCACTAATAGCTTCTAAATGAGGACGATTGTAAGTAAATTAGATGATTTCGACGCTCGAAAATCCCAAGATCAAGCATTACACCCAAAAGGAACCAAACTTCCTTAGAATGGGGGGGTCTCTCGTTCGAAAGATGTTATGGCTCTCCACCTTGGTTCTAATCTTTCGCTAGCTCTAATAGATTCTAAATGAAGACGATTACAACCATATTGGATGCTCGTAAACGGCGAGATCAAGCATTAGACCCAAAAGGAACCAAACTTACTTGGAATAGGAAGGTCTCTCCTCAGGATGATATTGTGGCTCTCAACCTTGCTTCTAACCTTTCCGAAACACTAATGGCTTTTTAATGAAGACGATTGCAAGTAAATTAGATGATTTGGATGCTCGTAAACCGCGAGATCAAGCATTAGACCCAAAAGGAGCCAAACTTCCTTAGAATGGGAAGGTCTCTCCTTAGAATGATGTTATGGCTGTCAACCTCGGTTCTAATTTTCCCCTAGCGTGAATAGCTTCTAAATGAAGAGCATTACAAGTAAATTAGAAAATTTTAACGCTTGAAAACCACCAGATCAAGCATTAGACACAAAAGGAACCGAACTTCCCCGGAATGTAAAGGTCTCTCCTTTGAATGATGTTATGGATCTCAACCTTGGGTCTAACCTTTCCAAAGCACTGACAGTATGTAAATGAAGATGATTCCGAGTAAATTAGATAATTTGGATGCTCAGAAACGATGAGATCATGCATCAACCCCAAACCGAACCAAACTTCCTTGGAATGGGAAGGTCTCCCCTGAGAATGATCTTCTGGCTCTCTACTATGGTTCTAAACTTTCCCAAGCACTAATAGCTTCTAAATGAGGACGATTGTAAGTAAATTAGATGATTTCGACGCTCGAAAATCCCAAGATCAAGCATTACACCCAAAAGGAACCAAACTTCCTAAGAATGGGGGGGGGGGGGCTCTCGTTCGAAAGATGTTATGGCTCTCCACCTTGGTTCTAATCTTTCGCTAGCACTAATAGATTCTAAATGAAGACGATTACAACCAAATTGGATTATTTGGACGCTCGTAAACGGCGAGATCAAGCATTAGACCCAAAAGGAACCAAACTTACTTGGAATGGGAAGGTCTCTCCTCAGGATGATATTATGGCTCTCAACCTTGCGTCTAACCTTTCCGAAACACTAATGGCATTTTAATGAAGACGATTGCAAGTGAATTAGATGATTTGGATGCTCGTAAACCGCGAGATCAAGCGTTAGACCCAAAAGGAGCCAAACTTCCTTAGAATGGGAAGGTCTCTCCTTAGAATGACGTTATGGCTGTCAACCTCGGTTCTAATTTTCCCCTAGCGTGAATAGCTTCTAAATGAAGAGCATTACAAGTAAATTAGAAAATTTTAACGCTTGAAAACCACCAGATCAAGCATTAGACACAAAAGGAACCGAACTTCCCCGGAAAGTAAAGGTCTCTCCTTTGAATGATGTTATGGATCTCATCCTTGGGTCTAACCTTTCCAAAGCACTGACAGTATGTAAATGAAGATGATTCTGAGTAAATTAGATAATTTGGATGCTCAGAAACGATGAGATCAGGCATCAGACCCAAACCGAACCAAACTTCCTTGGAATGGGAAGGTCTCCCCTGAGAATGATCTTCTGGCTCTCTACTACGGTTCTAAACTTTCCCAAGCACTAATAGCTTCTAAATGAGGACGATTGTAAGTAAATTAGATGATTTCGACGCTCGAAAATCCCAAGATCAAGCATTACACCCAAAAGGAACCAAACTTCCTTAGAATGGGGGGGGTCTCTCGTTCGAAAGATGTTATGGCTCTCCACCTTGGTTCTAATCTTTCGCTAGCTCTAATAGATTCTAAATGAAGACGATTACAACCATATTGGATGCTCGTAAACGGCGAGATCAAGCATTAGACCCAAAAGGAACCAAACTTACTTGGAATGGGAAGGTCTCTCCTCAGGATGATATTGTGGCTCTTAACCTTGCTTCTAACCTTTCCGAAACACTAATGGCTTTTTAATGAAGACGATTGCAAGTAAATTAGATGATTTGGATGCTCGTAAACCGCGAGATCAAGCATTAGACCCAAAAGGAGCCAAACTTCCTTAGAATGGGAAGGTCTCTCCTTAGAATGATGTTATGGCTGTCAACCTCGGTTCTAATTTTCCCCAAGCATGAATAGCTTCTAAATGAAGAGCCTTACAAGTAAATTAGAAAATTTTAACGCTTGAAAACCACCAGATCAAGCATTAGACACAAAAGGAACCGAACTTCCCCGGAATGTAAAGGTCTCTCCTTGGAATGATGTTATGGATCTCAACATTGGGTCTAACCTTTCCAAAGCACTGACAGTATGTAAATGAAGATGATTCCGAGTAAATTAGACAATTTGGATGCTCAGAAACGATGAGATCATGCATCAGACCCAAACCGAACCAAACTTCCTTGGAATGGGAAGGTCTCCCCTGAGAATGATCTTCTGGCTCTCTACTATGGTTCTAAACTTTCCCAAGCACTAATAGCTTCTAAATGAGGACGATTGTAAGTAAATTAGATGATTTCGACGCTCGAAAATCCCAAGATCAAGCATTACACCCAAAAGGAACCAAACTTCCTTAGAATGGGGGGGTCTCTCGTTCGAAAGATGTTATGGCTCTCCACCTTGGTTCTAATCTTTCGCTAGCTCTAATAGATTCTAAATGAAGACGATTACAACCATATTGGATGCTCGTAAACGGCGAGATCAAGCATTAGACCCAAAAGGAACCAAACTTACTTGGAATGGGAAGGTCTCTCCTCAGGATGATATTATGGCTCTCAACCTTGCGTCTAACCTTTCCGAAACACTAATGGCATTTTAATGAAGACGATTGCAAGTGAATTAGATGATTTGGATGCTCGTAAACCGCGAGATCAAGCATTAGACCCAAAAGGAGCCAAACTTCCTTAGAATGGGAAGGTCTCTCCTTAGAATGACGTTATGGCTGTCAACCTCGGTTCTAATTTTCACCTAGCGTGAATAGCTTCTAAATGAAGAGCATTACAAGTAAATTAGAAAATTTTAACGCTTGAAAACCACCAGATCAAGCATTAGACACAAAAGGAACCGAACTTCCCCGGAATGTAAAGGTCTCTCCTTTGAATGATGTTATGGATCTCAACCTTGGGTCTAACCTTTCCAAAGCACTGACAGTATGTAAATGAAGATGATTCCGAGTAAATTAGATAATTTGGATGCTCAGAAACGATGAGATCATGCATCAGACCCAAACCGAACCAAACTTCCTTGGAATGGGAAGGTCTCCCCTGAGAATGATCTTCTGGCTCTCTACTACGGTTCTAAACTTTCCCAAGCACTAATAGCTTCTAAATGAGGACGATTGTAAGTAAATTAGATGATTTCGACGCTCGAAAATCCCAAGATCAAGCATTACACCCAAAAGGAACCAAACTTCCTTAGAATGGGGGGGTCTCTCGTTCGAAAGATGTTATGGCTCTCCACCTTGGTTCTAATCTTTCGCTAGCTCTAATAGATTCTAAATGAAGACGATTACAACCATATTGGATGCTCGTAAACGGCGAGATCAAGCATTAGACCCAAAAGGAACCAAACTTACTTGGAATGGGAAGGTCTCTCCTCAGGATGATATTATGGCTCTCAACCTTGCGTCTAACCTTTCCGAAACACTAATGGCTTTTTAATGAAGACGATTGCAAGTAAATTAGATGATTTGGATGCTCGTAAACCGCGAGATCAAGCATTAGACCCAAAAGGAGCCAAACTTCCTTAGAATGGGAAGGTCTCTCCTTAGAATGATGTTATGGCTGTCAACCTCGGTTCTAATTTTCCCCAAGCATGAATAGCTTCTAAATGAAGAGCATTACAAGTAAATTAGAAAATTTTAACGCTTGAAAACCACCAGATCAAGCATTAGACACAAAAGGAACCGAACTTCCCCGGAATGTAAAGGTCTCTCCTTTGAATGATGTTATGGATCTCAACCTTGGGTCTAACCTTTCCAAAGCACTGAGAGCATGTAAATGAAGATGATTACGAGTAAATTAGATAATTTGGATGCTCAGAAACGATGAGATCATGCATCAGACCCAAACCGAACCAAACTTCCTTGGAATGGGAAGGTCTCCCCTGAGAATGATCTTCTGGCTCTCTACTATGGTTCTAAACTTTCCCAAGCACTAATAGCTTCTAAATGAGGACGATTGCAAGTAAATTAGATGATTTCGATGCTCGAAAATCAGAAGATCAAGCATTACACCCAAAAGGAACCAAACTTCCTAAGAATGGGGGGGTCTCTCGTTCGAAAGATGTTGTGGCTCTCCACCTTGGTTCTAATCTTTCGCTAGCACTAATAGATTCTAAATGAAGACGATTACAACCAAATTAGATTATTTGGACCTCGTAAACGCGAGATCAAGCATTAGACCAAAAAGGAACCAAACTTACTTGGAATGGGAAGGTCTCTCCTCAGGATGATATTGTGGCTCTCAACCTTGCTTCTAACCTTTCCGAAACACTAATGGCTTTTTAATGAAGACGATTGCAAGTAAATTAGACGATTTGGATGCTCGTAAACCGCGAGATCAAGCATTAGACCCAAAAGGAGCCAAACTTCCTTAGAATGGGAAGGTCTCTCCTTAGAATGATGTTATGACTGTCAACCTCGGTTCTAATTTTCCCCAAGCAGCAATAGCTTCTATATGAAGAGCATTACAAGTAAATTAGATAATTTGAACGCTTGAAAACCACCAGATCAAGCATTAGACCCAAAAGGAAATGAACTTCCCCGGAATGTAATAATCTCCCCTTTGAATGATGTTATGGATCTCAACCTTGGGTCTAACCTTTCCAAAGCACTGAGAGCATGTAAATGAAGATGATTACGAGTAACTTAGATAATTTGGATGCTCAAAAACGTTGAGATCAGGCATCAACCCCAAACGGAACCAAACTTCCCTGGAATGTGAAGGTCTCTCCTGAGAATGATCTTCTGGCTCTCTACTATGGTTCTAAACTTTCCCAAGCACTAATAGCTTCTAAATGAGGACGATTGCAAGTAAATTAGATGATTTCAATGCTCGAAAATCTGGAGATCAAGCATTAGACCCAAAAGGAACCAAACTTACTTGGAATGGGAAGGTCTCTCCTCAGGATGATATTATGGCTCTCAACCTTGCGTCTAACCTTTCCGAAACACTAATGGCATTTTAATGAAGATGATTGCAAGTAAATTAGACGATTTGGATGCTCGTAAACCGCGAGATCAAGCATTAGACCCAAAAGGAGCCAAACTTCCTTAGAATAGGAAGGTCTCTCCTTAGAATGACGTTATGGCTGTCAACCTCGGTTCTAATTTTCCCCAAGCATGAATAGCTTGTAAATGAAGAGCATTACAAGTAAATTAGAAAATTTTAACGCTTGAAAACCACCAGATCAAGCATTAGACACAAAAGGAACCGAACTTCCCCGGAATGTAAAGGTCTCTCCTTTGAATGATGTTATGGATCTCAACCTTGGGTCTAACCTTTCCAAAGTACTCGACAAGTATGTAAATGAAGATGATTCCGAGTAAATTAGATAATTTGGATGAGATTCTCGATAAATTGATAATTGACTCAATGATGAGATCGTGTATCAGACCCAAACCGAACCAAACTTTCTTGGAATGGGAAGGTCTCCCCTGAGAATGATCTTCTAGCTCTCTACTACGGTTCTAAACTTTCCCAAGCACTAATATCTTCTAAATGAGGACGATTGTAAGTAAATTAGATGATTTCGACACTCGAAAATCCCAAGATCAAGCATTACACCCAAAAGGAACCAAACTTCCTTAGAATGGGGGGTCTCTCGTTCGAAAGATGTTATGGCTCTCCACCTTGGTTCTAATCTTTCGCTAGCACTAATAGATTCTAAATGAAGACGATTACAACCAAATTGGATTATTTGGACGCTCGTAAACGGCGAGATCAAGCATTAGACCCAAAAGGAACCAAACTTACTTGGAATAGGAAGGTCTCTCCTCAGGATGATATTGTGGCTCTCAACCTTGCTTCTAACCTTTCCGAAACACTAATGGCTTTTTAATGAAGACGATTGCAAGTAAATTAGATGATTTGGATGCTCGTAAACCGCAAGATCAAGCATTAGACCCAAAAGGAGCCAAACTTCCTTAGAATGGGAAGGTCTCTCCTTAGAATGATGTTATGGCTGTCAACCTCGGTTCTAATTTTCCCCAAGCATGATTAGCTTCTAAATGAAGAGCCTTACAAGTAAATTAGAAAATTTTAACGTTTGAAAACCACCAGATCAAGCATTAGACACAAAAGGAACCGAACTTCCCCGGAATGTAAAGGTCTCTCCTTTGAATGATGTTATGGATCTCAACATTGGGTCTAACATTTCCAAAGCACTAACCGTATGTAAATGAAGATGATTCCGAGTAAATTCGACAGTTTGGATGCTCAGAAACGATGAGATCAGGCAACTTTTCCAATTTCCGAATCGAATTTCACTTTTCCAAGAATTTTTGAGCAAATCGATAACTACGCGAGCTTAATGAGGCAACGTCCAATATAATAGTTTTGATATCCTGGAAAGTTCAATACCCAAGTTCGGATTTCAATTCATGGCCAAAATCGATCAATTGCAACTTTTAGTGTATCTCAAATGAACGGGCGGCTTTTAGGAATTACGGTTATTCAACCCGTGGTTGATTCAAAATCAAGCCACGTTTAAGTTTACTCAAGCCATGGTGACCTCGATTGTCATATAATTGCGAGGGTCAATCACTAATTCCAAAGGACACGATCGTTAGAAATCGGTTTAGGAACGTTCGTAATTCATACAATGGTCAAACGGAATCACCCGCGATCCAATTATATAACATTGGCAAATCATTCCATAACTATCCTTGGATCGGTCTATAATGGCCTAAAATATCCCCTCGTCAATCGTTATAGTCGAAGTATCAATCCAGAGTCGAGTTCTTAGGTCGTGCGTACTTAATTCCTAACTAGCCATTGCCTAACGGTTGGTCTTCTCATGAATGATCAATTCAGAGTGAGATTTAATTGAAAGTGCATCGATGAGATAATCATTTCATAAATCCCGAAAATGGGTCGAAATTCAGAATGTCACAACTCTTCCCCCCTTACAAAAGTTCCGTCCTCGAAATTTACAACCAACCCAAACTACTCAAACAAATGGGGGTGCTGACGCCTCACTCGTGGTTGTCCAGATTATTAACGACCCCTCAGGCTACACCGAACCCCCGCCGGTCTTCCAATCTAGCCGAGCATCGCCCCGCTACTTCGGGCGCGACAACGTTTGGGATTGAACACCCCCCGGTATGCCGGGTACCAAATGGCATTCCAATAAGGAGCATCGATCCGGCCTCCACCACAATTGGTAACGTCTAGAACCCCCGCTTAGCCGGCATCCGAACACCCGCCGGGCATCGTCTAGAACTTCCGCCTAGACGGAACTTTTCATGGCCATGCACACAAACAATCAATTATTGCCAATTTTCATCTTTATTAATTAGTCAATGCAGAGCGTATATGACATGCATTTTTCCTACGAACGAACATGTCATGAATAGCACTCTTAACCGTATCAAACATCATTATCTAGTCACAAATTGCCATAATTCACCAAGATTAGCCATGATTAACCACACGATCCATTATCAAGCCACAAGATCAATGTTTAAACTCTAAGATCAACTTGATCAGCCATGATCCATCAACTTTAGCCACATGATTGTCATCACAACCACACAATCAAACATTAATCACATAATCAGATATGGGGAGAAGAACAGCATTGGTGCCAAAACTTGTGTACGGAGGCCACTTTGGTGCCAAAACTTTCAATCGGATCACTTGAGTGCTAAAAGTTGTGAAAAACGATCACTTAAGTGCCACTTCGCCGGAAATCCGACGTGGCATTTTTTTATTAATTTCTCAAGCTGATGTGGCATTTCTTTTCTTTTTTTTTTCCTTTTCTTTCTTTTTTCCTTTCTTTTCTTTTTTTTTCTTTTCTTTCTTCTTATTTCCTATGGCCGGCGTCCGGCCACGGCCACCGGCCATGGCAGGTGAGGCCGCCGTGGCCTCGGCGAGGCCGGCCTCGCCGGGCCGAGCTCGCCCCTGCCCGAGGCGAGGTCGAGGTCGCTCGGGCGGGCGAGCCTCGGCGAGGGCTCGCCTCGCCGGATCCGGCGAGGCCGGCCCTCGCCTAGGCCACGGCTGCCTCGCCGGGGCTCGCCCACCCGGGCAACCTCGACGCTCGCACGGCAGGGCGAGCCCCGGCGAGGCTCGCCTCGCCAGATCCGGCGAGGCCGGCCTCGCCGAGGCCACGGCGGCCTCGCCGGGCCTCGCCCGGAGGAAGGCGTTGCCCGGCGAGGCCGGCCATGGCCGGTGGCCGGTGGCCAAACGCCGGCCATCGGAAATAAGAAAGAAAAGAAAAAAAAAAGAAAAGAAAGAAGAAAATCAGAAAAAAAAATATTTAAAAAATTGAATTATACACATGGAAATGCCACGTGTCATTAAAATTTAAATATAAAAGCCACGTATTAAATTTGATCGGAATTTCTCGCCGTTGGCACTTAAGTGATCGTTTTTTCTCCGATTTGGCACTTAAGTGATCGCCGGCGTAAACTTTTGGCACTTAAGTGATCCAAATGAAAGTTTTGGCACCAAAGTGGCCTCCGTACACAAGTTTTGGCACCAATGCTGTTCTTCCCCCATCAGATATGATTAAACTAATTAGCCACATGATCATCGATCACAACCACACGATCAACATTAGTCACATAATCAGCCACATTATTAGCATTTGAACCACATGATCAAACAATTAGGACATGATCAACCATTGATTGAACTAATCAACCTTGATCAACCATTTCTAGCCATATGATTAATGATCACATATAATCAATCATGATCAACCATTTCTAGCCATATGATTAACATCAAACAATCAAGATTAAACTACAACCAAATGATCAAACCTTATGCCTCACGATCAGCCTTCTAAGCCACATGATTAACCACTAAACAACCATACACTAATCAGCCCTAGATCATCCCACAATTAGCCACTAATTAGCCCACAATTAACCACTAATCAGCCCCTAAACTAGTCCATTAGTTACCTATCAACCTAATCAAGGTTTAGGAAATTACTTACCAACAATCCTAAGCCAAAGTGTCAACTAAACCAGCAACAACAGCCCCGGCGTGCAGCAGCTACTCCGGCGAACAGTGGACGGCAAAACAGCGAAACAGCGAAGGGTGGCTGATACAGCTTGAACGGCGGCTAGGGGTGGTGGTTCACGGCGAGATTAGGGCTAGATGGTGGAGTGATGGTGGCTGAGATGGTGGCTGGTCAGTGAGGGTGGCGGTGAGGTGGTTGCCGGCCGTACAAGGGAGAGAGAAAAGTGGTGGTGGACGACGGCGGTAGTGGTGGCTCACGGCGGTCCACGGCGGCTCAGGTGGTGGTGGCGTGGTGGTGGCGTGATGGTGCTGGTGGTGGACAGTGGTGGCTGGTCGGTGTGGTGGGGGCAAGAGTGAGAGTGAAAGTGAAAGTGAGTTAGACACAAAATGGAAGAGAGAGAGAGAGAGAGAGAAGAGAGAGAATGGGCTGAACATCATCATCCAAATGAAGGGTTGAGATCACTCATTGGTCCCCAAGTCAATATCTAAAGGCTAGGGTTGCATCTTGAAAAGGTTTCTGGAAAGGGCAATTAAGAAATTAACAAAAGCAAGAAGGGCGATTATGCCTAAGGAATTCCACTCAAGAGGATACAAAGACCAACATGCCCTTCCACTCAACCAAGAAGTCCTAGAACACTAAGGGATAAAAGGGTCTTTTCCAATTTCCGAACCGAATTTCACTTTTCCAAGAATTTTCGAGCAAACCGATAACTAAACGAGCTTAATGAGGCAACATCCAATATAATAGTTTTGATATCCTTGATAGTTTGATACCCAAGTTCGGATTCCAATTTATGGCCAAAATCGATCAATTGCGACTTTAGTATATCTCAAACTAACGGGCGGCTTTTAGGAGTTACGCATATTCAACCCGCGATTGATTCGATATCAAGCCACGTTTAAGTTTACTCAAGCCATGGTGACCTTGGTTGTCATGTAATTGCAAGGGTCAATCACAAGTTCCGAAGGACACGATTGTTAGAAATTGGTTTAGGAATGTTCGTAATCCATACAATGGTCAAACGAAATCACCCGCGATCCAATTGTATAACATTGGCAAATTATTCTATAACCATCCTTGGATCGGTCTATGATGGCCCAAATATCCCCTCGTCAATCCTTATGGTCGAAGTGTCAATCCAAGGTCGAGTTCTTAGGTTGTGCATACTTAATTCCTAACTAGTTATTCCCTAACGGTTAGTTTTCTCATGAGTGATCAATTCAAAGTGAGATTTAACTGAAAGTGCATCAATGAGATAATCATTTCATAAATCCCGAAAATGGGTCGAAATTCAAAATGTCACATTTATCGATGAATCAAGTCGGAACCTAAGGAATGTTCTTTAGAATCCGATGCTCCCACATCACGGTTGAAATTGAGTCTTTTTTCGATGCTTGTTTGCCTTCTATTCGTAAGACTCATTCGCCTTCTCAATCTTGGATCGAATTTGTTCATGAAGATTCTTCCTGACCTTAACTCTCTCTTCAGTGTCATAGTGGACTTGCAAGTTGGATGGAATGGGTAACATGTCGATAGGTGTAAGAGGATTGATTCCATACACGAATTCAAATGGTGATTGACTAGTAATGTAACTTGGCGGTCAATTATAAGCAAATTCAGTATGCGCAAGCTTTAAATCCCAATCCTTCAAAGTTTTACTCACCATGCTTCGAAGAGGAGTAGTGATGGTGTGCTTTGTGGATGACAAGTTGTGTTGAATAAGAGTTTAGTGCCAAGCTTTCCCCATAAGGTCCTCCAAAAGTAACTTAGGAACTTGGAATCACGATAGACACAATGGTCTTAGGGATTCCATGCAGACGAATATTCTCTTTAAAATATAAATCAGCAATTTGAGAAGCATCGTCCGTTTTGTGACACGGAATAAAATATGCCATCTTAGAAAATCGATCAACAACCACCGTGATTGCATCTTTGCCCCTTCGAGTTCTTGGGAGTGCTACGATAAAATCCATGATGGCATATTTATTTCGCCTATTACTAAATGTAAATAGTCCTTTTAGTTGAGATGTCTAGTTTATTTTGACTCATTCCTTGCTTCATAAAATTAGTGAAGAACTTCATGGGCTAGGGTTATGCGAGTGCGCTTCCTCGTAAAAATAAAGAGCCATCTCGCTTTAGGGTCTTCATAATAAATCCACACCACAAACATTAGAGAGAGTATTAGGATCTAAACAACAAAATCATTGCTACTTAGTTTTTCTTCATAATGTCCCCCAAGTTAGGAAAATTTCACCAAACTATATGTATAGATGTGGTCGATAAGGTCGACCCATCAGTCATGTCCAGAGAGGCTCCCAAAATGAGCCAAAGCCATTATAATCATCCAAGCACGAGTTGATTTGGTAGTCGTGTGGACTATTCAGGAGACTCTCGATGAACTGCTGTGGACACGACTCCTGAGATTTGGTCATGTGCAATTGTTCCATGAGATTCGCCCGTTGGATTTGCATGCTGATGAGCTCGGCTTGTGACTTGGCTAGCTGTGCTTGGAGTTGGGTAATTTGCGTTTGGAGTTGGCTAATGGCCCCGGCACAACCGTAGACAGGGTCTCGAATCCTCGCACTGGCCTCATAAATCATGCTGCTCACTGCGTCATCTCTTTGAGATTCGGGAAGTGTCTGAAAAATTCCGAAATGTCATGCCTCCATCAATTAATTGTTTCTTATATAGATAGCAACTAGCAAAATGGCACATTCGATGCATGTACATTTAGCCATATGTACAATAAAGAAAGATTTTGGAAGATCTAAATCATTTAGTGAAAGAATATATATATATATATACACACACACAATTGCCTCATCAATCAATTAGATGTTCTTGGAGAATGCAAATAGGCCAGATGAGTGAGCTAAGGCCAGATCTGGCCAACTTTATTTTGATGAGGATTAACATGGGCAAGCAATTCTTCTCTTCGAAGTGCCCCCAATCAATCTTTATGTAAAACTTCAAATAAGTTACTAATCGTTTGGGCAATGGTTTTAGGCCTGACCATCGAGCCTATACTTTTTTTTTCCTATTATTATGGCCCTACATGAGCTCTTTCATGTTATTGCCCCGTTTCAAGTAAAAGTGCATTAATGGTTAAAAAATGAAAGCTCAATGCATTCATCGATTCAGATCATGACGTAGTGACCTGATTGTAAAATCTACTAAAGTCCAGTAAATTTGCCCAAAAAAATAGTTATGCCATCACTCTTTAGATGCACACTAGCAATAGAACAACAATTTCCTCGACCAAACAACAATTATCACTAGAGGAACAACAACAAAAACCCAGTCTTGTCCTATTCTGTGCTTTGCCCGATGGCTTACGGCACTCACACTCGATCAAAACTCTCCTCCATCTGCACATGACCAACTTTAATTAAAAGGAAGAGAATCTCATTTTCAAACACGAAGGCACCCATCAAATTCTTTCAGAACGATGACCATATTGACTTCGAGTCCAACAAATCCCATTTAAAAGCTCACTTTAATTGGATTTTCTAATGAAGGGGAGTCTTCAAGTTTTACTGGGCAACTAAAATTCTCAAATCCTATTTATGCTTTCTTTCCGGTCCCTTAAAAAGCGGTGCTGTAATAGGGTACTAATTGATATCGTACCAGCAAGAACTTGACAATGTTGCTAGCGCCGAACACGCGGTGGGCGATGGCGAACTTGGCAGGGTCCGAGGGGGGGAAGTACGGGGCCAGCACGCAGCTCTCCGAGCATCTCCTCCTTAATGTCTTGCACGCCGCGCAAGGGCTGGCCACGACCACCAGAAGTGGAAGAGCAGGAGTCGGAGACGGCCAAGACGGAGGAACTGGAGATGGAGGAGGAGAAGATGCAGAGGCACCTGTATCTGAGGACTCCATTTTGTGGTGTTGGAGCTCAAAAATTAGCTCACAACGAGCGAGAGTGAAGGGTGTGTGTGTGTGTGTGTGTGTGTGTGTGTGTGTGTGTGTGTGTGTGTGTTGTGTGTGGTGGGTAGAGATGTATATATAGACCGAACTTGAGGAGAATTTGTGCGACCCTTAGTCCACAACGGACACCCAAGTCACATACATGTGTAGTTACCGACCGACATGATGTGCTCGGTTACTAATTAAAGCAATGCCAACCATGCACGTGGTTAAATATGCTTGACTCATTTATACCAAATCTTTTCCACGTATGAAGATCATTGCGGGTGTGATCTAATCGCCCGACCAACTTAAAATACTAGAGTTTGCATCGGGAAAATTCAACAAGAATTTGAAGATGCGGAGCTGGAATAAAAAATGCATGGACTAACATTGCCTTTCTCAAACAAAACCATTCGCCTATTTGATCTAGCGAAAATTGCTAACATATATTGCTCTAGTTTAATTTTTCGGATATATCGATTTGAGGCCTTCAATTTGATATAGTCTTGTAACCCAAAGATCGTGTGCTCAATTCCTCACAACAACCATTCTATACTAGCTATCAGTATATTGCTTGATAGTTTAAAATAAGAATAAGTGAACTAAAAGTCCTAAAAATTTCAAATAGTACAATCAAGTCGTAAAACTTATCAAAGTAGTGCAATCGAGTTCTAAAACTTTCAAAAAGTGCAATCAAGTCCTAAAACTTGTCACGAGAGTCCCAAAATCTTCAAAAAGTGTAATCAATAGAACGACTTAATTAGTCCAATTTGAAAAGTTTTAAGACTTGTTCGCACTTTTTGAAAGTTTTAGGACTCAATTAGACTTTCTTGATAAGTTTTACAACTTCCATTGCACTTATCCCTTTAAAATAGTTTGAACTTTTGGAGTAACCAACTGAGGGCTCAGTTTAAACAACAACAAAATATATGGAATTTTTCAAGCTAGCATTTGAGCAAAATCAATCTACTTGAGTATCTCCGAGTCCTCTCCCTTGTTGTCACCAAGAGCAGAGCCCACATTGCACTTTCATGACACAAGAAGATGTTCAAGTCAAGATGGTCCCCGTTGAAAAGTCGGGAAAGGTCCATGCTAGGGCCACGACGTGGCATATGCATATAGGATATAGTTTGTTCTTCGCTGGTTTTCTTTGGTAGATAGAGATGGCAGTTGATTTATTATTGGACATGCTGTTGCTGGCACCAATCGCTTGGAGCTGTCCTTCTACTGCTTTGACCAGCACTTGATGACGTGGTGAGAGAGAGCGAGGGAGGGTGGCGCAAAAGATGGGATAATGATACAAATGATCCATGAATTTTAGTTCAATATGTAATATGATTCTTGAACTTTTAATTTGTTCGATATAATCCCTGAACTTTATCTCAATGTGCAATGTAGTCCTTGAACTTTTAATTTGTTCATGATCTCTAAACTTTTAGTACATGTTCAATTTAATTCATGGACGACATTGCACAATAAGTTAAAGTTCGAGAATCACATCAAACAAATTAAAAGTTTATGGACTACATTACACAATGAATTAAAATTCATGGACCATTTGTGTCATTTTCCCGCAAAAGATTGACTCATTGGGGAAAAGGCTTTTGTGAAGCCACGGCGACAATACACATGTTTAAATGTATCGAGTTTACAGATATCTAATGAATATCGATTTTTAAATTATAGGAGTCTCACATGAAATTTATCAATAATAATAAAAGTTCAGATATATTAGACTGACATGCGCCTGAATCACTTAATAATTTTTAGGGCGCGACTTTGACAACAAAGTACGTGTCCATCCTTTTGGCGGAAGGGTTAAATACAATTGGATGGGCCAAGATCTCCTCATCTTTTGCACGATGATATAATTGTAGGAATCTCTTTACATTCCATCAGCATTGAATATTCAATTTCATGTCATATCAAACGGTGCTGTGACCGAAGCGGTACGGCATGCAAGTTCTACCATTCTATTTATTGGTCGGCTAATGTTGATTGAAGACAGTGACCCAACATTCTTGGACTTTGACCAGAATTCTTTGGGTTATTGCGAAGATTTGAAAGATAGAAACCAAAGTTTGTATTTAGAATATGTCTCGAATTTGAGATCGTAAAAAAAATCTGATCCTAGCTTGATTGGTTTCTTAATTTGAGTAGATTTCCTAAAAAAAGTTTTCTATTTTGGATATATATAATGGAATGGAATTCTACTTGGTTATTACATAATAAACCAACAAAGATGAGGGTTGAGTTTTCTCTCTTATAAGTTTTGTGAGAATGTTCTTTGTGAGAGATTGTAAAATAATACTTGTGGATTTTTGGGCAGATTATAAGCTTTGTATTCTCCGGATTCATAGTAGATTTCTTGGCTGTTGGCTTTTTCCATGAAATAGGCACCTACACTCTAATCGAACCACGTAAGCCTCTAATTTCTTTATCATTTATCATTGATTTCCACATTACCACCTCTTTGATATCGTTTACTAATCTCAATTGAAAAGGCAAAAATGCTCCAAGTGATGTCGAATGTTATACAAAGCATTGTTGCCAGCTGCATCTCCCGTTGTGGTCTCGAGTTTGCTTAAGGGGTGATTGGTTCCCGGTCTAGTCCGATTGCCAAAATTGGGAAGTGGAGACCGGACCGGTTGATCCTCGGACCGGAACCAGACTAGACTGTCTATCCGGTCCGGTCTAATGGAACCGGTTAATGCAGAAATTGAGCCAAAAAGGATGAAACTAAAAAAGTAGGAATTGCAAAAAGGAGATGCAACTTTCAATGAAGAAAAGGTCACGATGCAAAGAATAAAACTGACACGACCTCACAAAACAATATCCAATCATATCAGGGATGGCAACTAACTAACTAAGCTGCAAATGCAAATTCTTAAACTCACCAGGAGCAAAAAAATGCAGAACATCAAGATTTTGGCTCAAATGGAACTGCAACAACATGAATATCTTGCTGATCCCCAACAAAATGGTCATCAAAAAATTCAGGCAATCACCCACGGCTAAAGTAGAAACAAGTGCAAGATGGTCATCAACTCGGGCAGGGAGAACAAAATTCTATCCAGATCAAGCAATCTCAGTGCTTAAATTTACAAAAAATGAGCAATAAACAGGCAAGTCCCCAGCTGAGCACTTGTGATTTAAGTGAGGGGCCATGGCGGTGGGTTGCTGTGCTAGTCTCCCCTGAGGAATAGTTGAGGTGCGCGCAAGCTGGCCTGGACACCTCGATTACAAAAAAAAAAAAACAGGCAAGAGTCCCCGAGCAAGCAAACTTTAGATAAGATTTGGACAGAGGCAAGAGGGAAGGGAAAGGCTAAGGCAGGCAAGCGGGAGGGAAGGGAAAGGAGCGGATTAGGGTTTTCTAAGAAACTAAAAATATTTATACGAAGTCGGTCCAGTCCAGTCGGTCCGATTCCCACCCTAAAATCAAACTTATGCCGTATTTAGAATAAACATATGTTTGAACTTATATTAAAAGTTAATTCTAAACGCAAAATATGTTTTCTTGGATTCTCAAGAAGAAAACATAGATATGTGCACAAGAGAGCTTTCGTCCTCATCGTGACTTTGCGTCCGCACTAAAAACAGCGAGAGCGTGGCAAGCATAACAACATCGTTATAGACATATAGTAACGGTGTTACCAGACACAAAGTTTTTTTACATGGGGTGAGCAACTGGAGTATTAGGGTGCGCATGGCAACGATTCTGTGCCCGGGAATTGATTATGCTCAGAAATGATTCTTTTTTATTTTGTGCCCGGGAACTGATTCTGAGCATTTGAAGGCATTTGGTAACGGTTCAAAATTTCCATTCCTAGAATAGAAAAAGAACAAAAATTTGTTTGGTAACGCCACAAAATTTTTTTTTATTAATAATATTTTAAATATTTTAATATTTATTTCTTTCTTTTTTCTTTTCTTTTTTTCTTCTCCTCCTTCTCGGCCATGGCCAGCCACAGGCCAGGGCCAGCATGGGCTGGACCCTCGCGGCCTGGGCAAGGGCTACCCCCGCCGAATCCAGCGAGGGTTGGATCCTCGCGGCCTGGGCAAGGGTCGCTTTCACCGGAGCCGGCGAGAATCAAGAAGCTACTTTTTTTTGTTTCTTGATTCTGTTCCAAAATTGATTCTGGGAACAATTTTTTGCAAATTTGTGCTCGGGCACAAAAATTTTAACAAACGGATTTCTGTTCCCAAACTGATTCTGGGAACAAAAGAACAGAAATTTTCACTATTTGGCAACTTGCCAAATTGGCCCTTAGTTTCCGATTGTGGAGCATTAGCTTCAAACTATTGAGATAGATCAGTAAATATCAAACCCTAACCACCTTTAAATATTAAACTCTAGTTTCAAAGATGTTCAATTTCCCATATCTCCTAATTTCTCAATCAATATTGCACAAAAAGATTAGAAAAGGAATATTAATATTTAAGAATTGATAAATGAGAAAAGTAAAATATTAGGTATGCGAACGATATAAATTGCGGACTTTCAATACTTTTAACATTTTTTATCACGTGCACAATGACTAAGCTCTTTTATCTACATATTGAAAATCACGTTAATCTCTCTTTGCAAAAAAGAAAGTTTACTGGTCTCGACTAACTTTGCTCACACACCAGTGGATGGTACTTGAACATCATATTTTAGTTGTTAATTTTTCTCTTGGCTACACTCGTGGTTCCTAGAATTGGCTTTAGAATTGGATGTGAGTGAATCTAAAGAAGACTCGAGAGTCAGGGAGAGAGTCACGGGATAAAAGGAAAGGGAATAAGTGTATTGGAAGTGTTAAAACTGTTAATGAAAGTGCATTTGAGTCATAAAACTTTTAAAAAGTACAACTAAGTATTAAAACTTGTCACCAAAGTGCAATTAAATCCCAAAACTTTCAAAAAGTGTAAACAAGTCCTAAAACTTGTCAAATTGATCCAATCAACAATCAAGTCCTTCCCTTTATTACACTTTTTGAAAGTTTTAATATTCGATTGCACTTTCACAACAAATTTTAGGATTTGAATGCACTTTTTGAAAGTTTTAGGATTCGATTGCACTTTTGTGATAAATTTTAGGACTTGATTGTACTTTTTGAAAGTTTTAGGACTCAATTGTATTTTCGTGATAAGTTTTAGGACTTCTAGTACACTTATCCCAAAGAAAAATTATTGTGGACCAACTGGTTGAAAGCGAGGGAAAGGGAGAGCTTATGGGAAAACAAATAAAAGTTGAGCCAAACAGGTAGGGAGAAAATAAACTAGGACACGATAGTTTAAATTTATGGTAGAAAAATGGGCAAGCATGGTTCAGGAGTCGAGTTTTGAAGGCTTGCAAAAACCTTGGCGAGCAGTCTGTTTTGCAGATCTTTCATTCCAGTTGGAGGGACCAACTTTAGGCGTTCTCAGGGGAGTTGTTTCTTCGTTTTCTTGGCCAAGAACCACAAGCCAGAGCAACAAGGATAAAGATCTTAGCTAAGTTGTTATAACATTTTAAGGAGAAAGGTTGAGATAGGAGCCATGTTTTGGTTGCTGGTCTAAACTGGTATGCACATGTAGCCTGATTTACTTTTGTTGTGAATTAGGTGTATGGCAGGTGAATGTATACTACATTTTTGGGCTGTCTTAAATTGTTTGTGTGTAAGTTTAAGTTGCTGGTGTCCACTGTTTATGTGTGAGTTGTAATGTGTACTGCGTGTGTTAAGGGAGAGAGAAGAGCATGCTTAGGAGTGTTATGTTAGTGCATGGTTACTGGTGATGCTTTACACGAGTTGTGTGTGTTCATTGTGAGCATCGAAAATGGGTACTGGAAGCATGTGAGCTGTATGCGCATTATGTACATGCTGTAATTTGTGAGATGTGCACGTGTGGCGCGATGACGTCGTGATGTTGCTGCACAATTGAATGTGCTGGTGTGAGTTGAATGAGGGTGTTGCTTATGCGTGTGTGATTTGTTAGGCGAGAGCTGGTGCAAAACTGAGTGAACTGCTGGTATGGGTGTGCGTGAGCTGTGTATGTTTACTGTAAGGGTGGTGTGTGTGCTGGAGGTGTAAAAATGGATGTGTTGTGTAGGAGCTTCGAATGCTGACTGTGGATGTGTGTGTGATGTTCACGGATGTGTGTGATCAGCAAGACAAGGAGAGGACCATAAGCTGCAAGTTGCAGCAGCTAGAGCTGCAAATTACAATCACTCTACCTGTGATTTGCAGCTCTCCAAGACCTCAACCAGTCCCTCCTGTAAGTTCCTGAACGAAAGAGAAATGATTTTGGTTCATTCATGATGTATATCGAGGCACCTATGCTCGTATGAGGTGCTTATACAAGTTAGGATTTGTGTTGAAATGTATTCTTGGCGTTAAAAGCCATGGAGGTTGGGTTTGAACTATGTAATTCGCGTTCTTGTGATTTTTATCCCTATGCCCAGATACTATTTAGATTTAATTGAGGAATATAAGCCTAATTTAAATGTCATTTTAGGCCATCTAAGTATATATGCTAACATAATAAAAATGTGACGCAGTTTATGTATGTTAATTTGGCGCCAATTCCTCGTCATTAACATTTTTGTGAAATGTATACGTTTTGAGATTGGGCTGTTAGTCATCATCAAGACCTTCCGTGACGAACTTTCAGCCTCGTTTCGGCTATTCGGCAAGCCCCAAGCGAACTCTCGCGGGTTCGCCTGGGAACGCACTAGCACCGTTTAATATTTATCCGCCGTTGTTAAAATCATGGTTTAATTGGAACCTAGGTTTATTGTGTGTTGTGTATTTTATTATTTTAGCATGTTAATGTTGACATCTGATTTTTAGCTCATTTTTCAGATTTCTCCAAAGATCACAAAATTAGAATTAGGAACCTTGGCCAAGCTTAGGAACCTATTTCTAAACCAAAAATAATTTTTTTAAAAATGTCCTGAATTTTTCTTTAATTTATTTTGGTCGAAATAAGGGTGAAAATCAAGAAAAATAGCAAATGGAATCCAAAAATTCCATAAAAATAGTCATTAGTCTTCTTTTAAATCCAATTTCATTAATACAGTGTTAATGTTATAAAATTTCAGTTGGGAACGTGTTTTTCCCAAAATTGGGTAAAAACAAGCCCAAATTGAATCAAAAATTCAATTAATTCATTTCTAGTCATTTTTCAGTTGTAGTGTCTTCACAACAAATGATTCTGGAACCTTGAATTGCATAATGGTTGGTCCAATTGCACAATTTATAAAAGAAATGAAAAAGCCCCAAAATCCGATTGAAAATTAGGGATTTTTAGCACAAATTGGGGATCATTATCAATTTGAAATTTTCGAACCATGAGACCATCATTTCTAGGGTTAATCAATCATGGGTATTCTAATTTTGGCATCAATTTTTCCCAATCAGGTCATCTAAATGTTAAATTGAACAAAAACACTAATGATCCAAATTTACAATTTGAGAATTTTGGATTTAATCGTGACAAAAATTAGGGCAAATCTCATATTTGGGTGTGAAATGTAATGAGGGATCCAATTTTGGGATTAAAATCGAAAAATAGGATCAAAATCGGGTCGAATCTGCAAATTTAGACCAACCCGGGTCGGCCTTCTTCCTCACCTGACTCGCCCAGAACGTTCTAAACCCAGGAAAATATCTTGTGCCCTCCTCTTGATCGACTTAATCCAACCAAATAAGCACGTGTTAATCTTCGATTTCAATTGGAGAATCTCCAGCTGGCATCGGAAATTCGATTTAACCAATTTGAAGTCGGTGATAACCAATTTTGGGCGGGAAATCGAGCTACAAAACAGAGGAAAAAATCATTATCCAAAGAAGAGAACCTGCTCGAGAAAATTCCAGAGAGGAGAGAGAGAGATCAAATGCAAGCGTGAGTAAAGACTCTTGAGGCCAAGCGATCGGCGCTTTTTCGATCGAAAAAGCGCCGACAAATCGGTCCTATCGTTGAGTTTCCTCACCGGCGAACTTACAAGAAAGCTTACCGTGAAGGTCTGAAACGGTGCCTCGGCTGATCAATCCAAAGCTTTCCCGGAGTGAAGAAGCTCATTGTTTTCAAGAGAAAGTGTCAAAGAATCATCCCTACGGTCGTTGTTTGCACCGAAACTTCAGACTTGATCTCCATCAAAGCAAGTAAAGTCCGATCATGCTCATAGTTCGGTAAAATTCAAGAATAGGTGTTTGAGTTTAATCGAGCTCAATCATGTGTGTTTCTTTGTGATTTTGCAATTATAGATGCTTAAAACATGTTCTAATCATGTTTTTCATTGTTTGATTGCATTTTGAATGCTTAAACCTGCATGAAGTGAGTCGGTCACCTATTAAATCACTTCGCCGGAGCAACCTTGACCTCCCTGGAGTGCCTATAGTGGTTTAGGCTATACCAATTAGTGATGGAGTGCCTATAGTGGTTTAGGCTATACAAGTCAGTGATTTTCGACCTTTTTCTTTGCTTTGATTGTTGTTTGAATCGATTTAGACGGCTAAGGCATTCTATATGATGATTTGAGGATTAGAACAGCTTGTTTTATATAAGTTTGCAAGTTAGGGTTTTGGAATCGGTTTTTCGCTGGCCGATAGTAGTCCGACGGCGTAATGGTTAGGCTAGATTGACAATGGATGATTAGGACAATACTCAGAACCTAAAACAATGGCAAAAAACTCACCGGAAGGTCGTCGGCGGCGAGCTCAAACCGGCGGTCTTGAGAACCTTCAAGCCTTGTTTATGCCCACCACCTGCTTGGCGAAATGCCACAATGAGCATAGGGCCAAACGGCACCGTTTCGATGCTGTGCCGGCCGGAGTAGTGGCCAACGCCGATGCCGGCCGATTCAACTTGACCCAACCAGCCTGAACTGGGCCGGTCCGATTCGCCTCTTCGGCGGGATTTTTTGAAAAAATAATAAAAAATCTAATAAAAAATTAAAAAAATATATATAAAAAATTCATAAATTCATAAAAATTAGAAAATTCAGAAAATCTCTAAAAGAATTCAAAAATTCAATAAAAATTTCAGAAATTCAAAAAAAATTAAATTCAGAAAACTTCATAAAAATTATAAAAAAATTCATAAAAACTCAAAAATTTTCAGAAAATAAAAAAAATCGAAAATTTTAGAAAATCCATAAAAATCTCAAAGATTCTTAGAAAATTCATAAAAATGAGAAAATTTTAGAAAATTCATAAAAATCAGAAAATTTTAGAAAATTCTTAAAAATTTGAAAAAACTCCAAAAATCCCATAAAAATTTTGGAAAAATTTTCAGAAAATAAAAAATTCGACTTCAAAAAAAAAAATCAAAAGTTTCAAAAATTCGCAAAATGACCCAAGAACATTGTGGCCAACCTTTGCAAGTGAAATTAGAATTTTTAGAGGTGCCTAAATGGCATTTTTAGAAAATCCTTAATTTATGGGTTTTTACCCCTAAACAACCCTAAACCCCAAAACAACACACATCACCAAATGAATAAGCCTTTAGAGCTTTACTAGGTTTTAGTGTTTTGAATTGATTTTCATTTTAGAGACCCAAATTATGATTGTTTTGTTTGATTGCAATTGATTGTGTTGCTTATATTGATTGATTGAGTTCTCACATTTAGAATGGTTAGTATTTATGGATAGACCTCGAAAACTCGTGTGGCATGTTAGATACATCATATTGTTTTACGTACCAAAATGACGTTAAGGATCTCGATTTGGGATCATTAGCGTAACTAAGTCCCCGTATTCAGAATCTCTGATTCGCAGAATCGTGATATTTCTCCCGTACCTTAATAAAGTTTCTAGTTAGCCTACCAATAATGACTAGTGGCGACTCCAAATCAAAAACCTAGATTGAATAGAATAATAAAAAAAATCACAACCCACTGTCACGTGAGGTATGATCTAGGAAAAACCTCCCGTTTGTCTAGTGATGGGATGTCTATGGGACATATGGGCAAAATATCCGCATCGGACCTTAATAGCCCATTCGGGGATAGTTTCCCCATTCGTGATAAATGAAAGTACCTCCTTAGCATGCGAAAAAGGCGTGGCGCGACAGTCAAATTAAGTAATTCTTATTATACTAAGATGGAGGAGGAGTAGGAACTATTGGATTTCCTTGTAGTGGTAGATTGGACGATCCTAGTCTCAACGATGCATCATTCATAGCATTAATGACCACTGGTTTGATTACGTCTGACATATGACTCACAATGTAGTTGGTCATGTCATTCCGCTACTCCTTGAGCAATCTTCCAATGGCTAACACCATGTTAGGATTTGGTGCAACCTCTCTCAGCTATACCTCAGTGAGATGCCTTGGAAGATCCACTTCTTCTCGTTGGCTACCTTATGCCGCCCTTCTAGCAGCAGAAGATTTAGAACGTGCTTGAACATCACCGGTTTGTGGTGCTAGGTCAATCACCAGCAACATAATTGGCCTCCTTTGGGTTCCTAGTTGTCACCATTACAATCTCTTTAAACCCAACAAACGCCCACAAAGTGAAATTTCTTCAACTGAGAATCGATTAAATCGACAAAGGTTTATAGAAAGGGTCTTTTAATGAATTTTGGATATAAAAGTTACATGACAAGAAATTTAAAGATGCAAGTACCGGAAACAATCATTACCAGCAATATAAATTAAATTGAAAACGTAAATTTACAAGAAATGAGGTGAAGAACAAGATGCGTTCTATGATTGATTGTGTGATGTCCACGTAAAGAATTGGAGGGTCAAGAACATACTCAATTCTTTTAGGAATAAGTGCATTAGAAGTCATAAAACTTATCTCGAAAATGCAATTAAGTCCTAAAACTTTTAAAAAATGCATTCAAGTCCCTAAAACTTTCAAAATGTGCAATCAAATTCTAAATCTTGTCATGAATGTGCAATCGAATTTTAAAATTTTCAAAAAGTGTAATTAACGAAAGGACTTGATCAAACTAATTTTATAAATTTTAGGATTTAATTGTATTTTTTGAAAATTTTAGGACAATACACTTATTCCATTCTTTTAACACAATTTTCCTTTTTCAGCTAAATATACCTTTTTAGATACTTTCCTTTAACTCATCAAACAATTCCTTTTGACATATCATGCATTTCCTCACATCTCATCAAAATCTAAAGAAAAAAATTTAAAAAAAAAGAAAAAATTTGAAAAAGAAAAAAGAGACAGATTTCCGTAGCTGCCAATCAGACAATCTCGCTTCCACGCACAACCCCACCACCACACCATCGTCGACGCGAATTGACAGCGACCATCGCGTGGTGGGTACGCATAATTTGGAATTTAGCAATAATCACGTAATTAACACACGGCTAATCAAGTAAATATCAAAGACACAATTCCAAAATTACCCTCGATCATCTCCGGCTATTCTCGATCTCGTGCTTCATCCGTCAGTCCGGCCCTTCGCTTCCTGCCCCTGCTCCTCCTGCTCCTCCTCGAAGGCCGACACCGGGAACGACCGCGAGAGCCCGGTCGAATTCGCGAAGGTGATCTTGCCCGGGTCGTTCCGGTCGATGTAGATGTCCGAGACGGTGACCCAGAAGAGGAGCTCCTTGCTCTTGACCCCGGTGAGTCGCTTCATCCGGCGGTCCCCGACGAAGGCGGTGACCTCGGCGTCGTAGGAGACGCTGCGGGAGATGGCGCGGAAGCGGTGGACCTTGGGCTTGCGCTGCCGGACCCAGACGAAGCCGGCGGAGCGGTTGTAGCCAACCTCGACGGCGTCGTCCAGGGGGAGGAGGCCCTTGGGGAGGTTGATCTCGGAGAGGAGCTCGCGGGACTTGAGCTTGCACAGGGAGTCCCCTTCGTAGACCTCGGCGTTGTCCCGATGCGCCGCGATGAGCTGGGTCGCCATTTCCTTCTTCTTTCTTCGGCTTGGCTTGGAAAGTCAAGATCTCTGCTCTCTGTCTTTTGCTATTTGAGAGATAGAGAGAGAGAGAGAGAGGGCGAGAGGAGAATCAACGGAGGTGGGGCTCTTATGCTCGTTGCTTACTCGCTGAGAATTTAAAATAAAGTTATATAATTACAAAAGAAAGACTTGAACTTAAAAAAAAACAGAATTTGTACAACCCTATTTTTGGAAGCTTTTTCCTGCACTATAGCTGTTCAAAGTCAACTTTGTTTGATAATTACATTCAAATACCTGAATTTTTATCCGTGTTACAATCAAGTACATAGACTTTTTCTTGTTCAAGTTCCTCAACTTTTCCAAAGTGAATCAATGTAACAACTCCGTTAGAAAAATCGTCATTTCATTTGAGTTTGTTACGTGGCTCGTTTACTAAGCAAAAGTCATGGCCATCTTCATTTAGGTGTTGGGTGATGCTAAGAAAGAGAAAATACTAACTTGGACGATCTTGGCCATCTAATATGACTATGTAAACATTACATTCTTTGAAGAGGTATGTGACGACAATTTATTAGCCTTACCAATTCGGCATTTACTATCTGTGGTTTTATCAAAAGTTTCATGTTGATCCACATTTGAAAAATTAAGATACTTAATCGAACAAGAACAAAAATAATGTTGAGGTTCTCGATCATAAAACAGCAAAAGTTCATCTACAGTGTTATTACCCCACTATTTATTAGTACACCAGAGCATCATGCATGCGTCCAAGGCGCATGACAAATTATGCTAGAAAAATTAAAGCATTTTATGCTCTGTTTGGAGGCATTGATTTCTTAATACCTTCTCTTTTAATAAAAAAATATTTGTGTAATGTAAACATATTGGCAAATATGAATTAAATCTTAGCTTTCTAAGGGTGGATATTAAATTCAAAAGTATACTCTTCTAACATTATATATACATGGATTAATATTACGAAAAGCCTCAAACTAATACACTTATTACAAATTTATCCCGAACTCATTTTTTTACCACGAAAAACCCCAAGCTGATACACCTATAACAAATTTACCCTAAACTAATTTTTTAACTACAAAAAAGTCCCAAACTTGTACACATATGACAAATTTACCCCAAATCAATATTTTGACCAATAAAAATTCCAAACTGGTATACGTGTGACAAATTATCCTTCGTTAACTTCCGACAAATTTTACTGTAAAATTTACTGACCTGGATGACACATGGTGGTGACATGGTATGGTGACGTGGCAAGTCCACGTGGAAATCTATAGGATAAATACAACAAAAAATCACAAATCGGTCCGCTAACAAAGGGTAAATTTGTCAAAGGATTACCAGTTTGGGGTTTTTTGTTGTCAAAATGTTAGTTTGAGGTAAATTTGTCACATGTGTACTCATTTGGATTTGTTTGTGGTCAAAAAATGAATTTGGGATAAATTTGTCACAGGTGTACTAGTTTGGGGTTTTTTATGGTCAAAAAATTTGTTTGAGGTAAATTTATTGCAGATATACCAGTTTAGCATTTTTAATGGTCAAAAAATTAATTTGGGATAAATTTATCACATGTGTACTAGTTTAGAATTTTTTATGGTGTTAGCCTGTACATAAATTGGTCAAATTCTTATATTATATATTTATTAGGGTCAAATATGACATTTTGGGAAGGCCACCAAATTCAAAAGTTAGGTTTATATAATGCACACATAATGAGAATGTCGATAAAAAAAAAAAATTGAGTTGACTAGATGAAGTAAGGGGGATGAAGAAGTAGGTAGATTTCGCTTAAATATTTATTTTCTATTTATCTACTTCGGTGAATAGAAAGTTGAAAAAGTAGATGGATACAAATAAGACACTTCCTTTTGCTAATGCCAGCTGTTGCTAGCCGGCCCCACCTCCCGAGGCTAGTTGGAGGATCGAACTTCTAACCACCATCGCCTATTATACAAAGGCCATTTCAGTTATAAACATTTTAATTGTGCCAATCTAATCCTAGATATTTTCACGACTTGTCAATTTAGTCATAAAATTTTCAATTATGTCAATTTAGTCTTAAACATTTTTAACGATTTGTCAATGTAGTGCTAAACCTTTTATGATTTGTCAATTTAATCTTTCTGACTAATTTTGGCTGGAAATCCCTGGCGAGGCGGTCTATTCAGCATCGTCGGCCATCGTATGTGACATGGCTGGCACTAACACAGACAATGTTTGCAATTTTTTTGAATTTTTGAATTATTTTTTTTCTTTTTCTTCTTTTCTTTTTTCTTTCTTTTTTTTTTTTTGGCAACTTTGGGCTGGCAATGTCACTGATTAACCCTTGCCTAGTCTAGGCGACAGCTTGATGCCCTCGTCTAGATCCAGGCAAAGGTCGCTAACCTAGATTGAAAAAAAGAAAAAGGAAAGAAAGAAAAAATAAAAAAAAATCAGAAAACTTTAAAAAATTACGACAATTGTCCACGTCAGCGCTGACCTTGCCACATGGGATGATTGACAATAACTAGATCGCTATGTCTACGATTTTCGGTCAAAATTGATTGGAACGACTAAATTGGCAAATTGTAAAAATGTGTAGGACTGCATTAGTAAATAGTTAAAAGGTTAACTAAATAGTTAATACCACGAAAAACCCCAAACCGGTACACCTATGACAAATTTACCCTAAACTAATTTTTTGATTATCAAAAACCCCAAACTTGTAATCTTGTGACAAATTTACTCTCTATTAGCGGACCAATTTAGGATTATTCATGGTATTTACCTTATGTATTTCCACATGGACTTGACACGTCACCATATCATGTCACCATGTGTCATTCAGGTTAGCAAATTTAACGATAAAATTTGACGGAAGCTAACAGAGGGTAAATTTATCACAGGTGTACCAGTTTGAGGTTTTTGGTGGTCAAAAAATTAGTTTGAGGCAAATTTGTCGCAAGTATACCAGTTTGGAGTTTTTGGTGGTCAAAAAATTAGTTTGAGGTAATTTTGTCACAGTCATACAGTTTGGGGTTTTTCGTAGTCAAAAAATTAGTTTGAGATTAATTTGTCACAAGTGTATCAGTTTGGGATTTTTCATTATATTAATCTTCAACTAAATTGGCACAATTGAAAGATTTATGATTAAATTGGCAAATCGTAAAAAGATTTAAGACTAAATTGGCATAATAAAAAATTTTATAACTGAATTGGCCGCTATACAATAAGTTTAGAATTTTTTAAACAATTTTCTCATTAAATTAAACACGCGTTTGTTTTCGTGTGCTTTTATGGTGAACAAGAATAAATGTGCACATGTTCTACATCACTATAAAGAATTCAATCGTAGCATCTCGATTCTGCAAACCGAGAGTCGCTAGCTAGAAGCTCCTTGGTTCCTAGGATTTTCCGAAATGCAAGGTCAGTAATATGCAAATGATCATAAACTTAAGGGTTAATACCACGAAAAACCCCAAACTAGTACACCTGTGACAAATTTACCCCAAATTATTTTTTGATCATAAAAAATCTCAAACTAATACTCATATGATAATTTTACCCCGAACTAATTTTTTGACCACAAAAAATTCCAAACTAGTACACCTGTAACAATTTTATCTTGAACTAATTTTTTGACCATAAAAAATTTTAAATTGATACACCTGTGACAAATTTACCTTCTGTTAGTTTCCGTTAAATTTTACTGTCAAATTGCTAAGTTTGATGACACGTGGTAGTTGACGGGTGTACTAGTTTGGGATTTTATCCTTATGCTTGTCACAAGTTTATCAATTTGTGATTTTTCGTGATATTAATCCAATTTAACGAACACTAACGGAGGATAAATTTGTCACAAATATACCAGTTTGGGGTTTTTAGTGGTCAAAAAATTAGTTTTTGGTAAAATTGTCATAGGTGTACCAGTTTAGGGTTTTTGGTGGTCAAAAAATTAGGTCAGGATAAAATTGTCACAAGTGTACTAGTGTAGGATTTTTTATGATAAAAAAAGTAGTTCGGGGTAAATTTATCACAGATGTACAAGTTTTGGGTTTTTGGTGGTCAAAAAATTCGGAGTAAAATTATCACAATTGTACCAGTTTGGGATTTTCGTGATATTAACCCTAAACTTAAATACTAGATTGGAGTCTCCACCATTCCATTTTGATAGACCTAATTTGATGGACACCTAAAGGCCACAGGTAGTTTGGGGGAAATCAAACTACCAAATGAAATCTAAAGATCTTAGTTCGAAGAGTTCAGTTACGTGTGGGACGAATTAGCATTCTATGATGCCCTTGTAGCGTGGTTTGCAAACCTAGGGGTATTTGACTCGAAGAGCGTAAATTCCTAGGATCTTCCTAAAGCCTATGTCTCGTGTCTACATGGATGATCAATTCGCTCTCTAATCAAATTTGGAGTCCACCAATCTATTTGGACAAATCCTAGGTCAATTGAAAACCTATTACCTAGGTAACATGGGAAGTTTATCACCAAGGCTCAGCTAATGGTCCATTGCATGAATCAGAGTTTAAAGGTCCGGAGGCTCAGTCACATGTGAAGAAGAATTAGCACCACCACGACGCCCTTTCAGTACCATAATGCTAATGATTAAGCCTTAATTTTGAGTTGTTATATTTGGTTTTCTAAGTAAAATGTATGATTTTTAGGTTTTAAAACAAAATTTTGTCGAGTTTGTTATTAGGTACCACTATTGATTTACGACCCTACTATTCACGGAATGCCGTGACTCCAAAAGTGTGTACTTCTGTCATTTCCTTTCCTTTCCTTTCTTTCCCCTCCACATTCCTCCTTAACTTGGGTATCAGGCTTTACTTAAACTTTGAATACTTTATATTTTACTTTTAATATTAAATACATGCCTTTTTTAAATGCCCAAAATCCACAATCTAAAAGGGTATGTACTTTTTTTTGCAATATTGTACGAGTTAAATAATCTTTTTTTGAAAGTATAAAGGTGGCTAAGTAAGTGGCTTATTGACCTATAAAGGTGAAAGGCTCTTGATTCTGCAGAAAAGACAGTAGCTGCCCATATGCTAGAATTAGGGATGGGCCTGAGGCGGGGTGGCCTTCGGGATCACATTCTCCTCCCAACCCTGCGGATGAAAATCTTGCCCCACCACCAGCTAACGCTCCATGCGGGGCAGGAAAAAAGTGTTAAAAAAGTATTATTAATACAATAAATTTATGACTTTTATGACATTTTTCCTAAAACAGGGGCATGGCAGGGGTGCCTTCATTAGGCAAGGGAGAACCACTTTAGAATTATAAGTCTGCCCAAACAGAACTAAGTATCACTTTCTTAATGGTCATTTGACATTTTTCTTATTTTTACTTTTCATCGGAGGTGAGTTTTAAGAAAGAACGGTTGGTTTTATAGAGTTAAGCAAATTCCAACTTTCACAAGTTAGCAGTCGTGGGACAGTGGATACACGTTGCTAATTTGAATAACTTTCTCAGTTTGCATCTCTTATAAAAGCAACGTTTATAAGGGAAGAGAGATTATTCTTAGGGATTTTCATTACAATTTTATTTATCACAAATATATATAAATGATATCAAAGACTATATTTTTCATCTCTACGTGTGTTGTGCAGGTTAAATAGCAAATTCAAAGCAAATCAATCCACGCTAGCACGGATAACTCCATCTTACACACTTCATGTGACTACATAATCGTCATAAATAAATCGCGCCCGCATCCATTCTTTAACTGAATATGAGTCTATTGTTTGCATTGTCGAAACCAACTTATTAAGTTTCAAACTCGTTTGGTATCTTTCAGCGAACGGTGAAAGGCACAAACATTCAACCCATTAGAGAGCACGCAAAACAGGAAAGAAAAACCAGTTGGGACTGCTAGATGGCAGGATCAGTATCGCTTTTTCCCCGTCGCGACCTCCCATGCCTGCAAGATGTGATTGACGATTTCCTCGACTCCACGGCCATGCTTCACCTGCACATATAGTTCACAGATCCATCATTTCTTTCACGAAGTCCAAATTCAGTAATTTGCATGCACTGATGTATATACAAATTCCGAATAGAAGTTACTCCAGGAACAAGGATTTGTCTAGATGATGAAAAACCACTTATCATAAAAACTTTCCCAAAGCTCTCTGTTCTGAGTGGTCTAAAACAATTTGCGTGCATGAGAGACAAGGGGGGAGAAAAAGTCAGACAGAGATAGAGTTAGGAAACTAATGCAAAAAATGACAGTGGAGAAGTACTACGATTATATAATATCCTGTCAAGCATAATGTCCCCTTGTAGCACCACCTATCAACATTTTTTTATTTATTTAGTACTTAGACTCATACAGTAAGTTCGTGTGGGTTGAGAAGTCCACACTTCCCTCACCTGTGCAAAGACAAAGGGTCCTCCATCTCGCATCCGAAGTGCATCTCGCTCCATCACACCCAAGTCAGCTCCAACAGCTGGTGCAAGGTCTGTTTTGTTTATCACCTGGAATATTGAAGTAGAGACACATGGCAATAAAATCATTTCCATTACACAAATCACCTGAGGGAAAGCAAGATCCCGTTGCTACTTGCACAGAAATAAAAATGGTTCACCGAAAAAAGGAGAAGAAAATGTACCAGGAGATCAGCTTGGGTGATACCTGGGCCTCCTTTGCGAGGGATTTTATCACCTCCAGAAACATCGATGATGTATATGATGAAGTCTGCCAGTTCTCTGCTGAAGTTCGCAGCTAAATTATCTGCATAAACAGTATAAAACCATCTTTATGCCTTCATCGGTTGAATTTAGAATGCAATCAACCATGGTATAGGCACCATTCGTTTCCTTTTTTAGGGCCAGGTCTAAGGCACCATCCTTGGACGCACTGCAGGTTCATCGTATGCACATGCCTTTGCAATCTTCCAAACCCGACTGTACACAAACTTTGGCTACTAATATTTATCATTAGCCTGCTTTTCCACATCCTCTAACATGTCATGTCATTTATCCAGCACTTGGAGCTTGGTCCAGTAACCAGATGGGTGCAATAAATTAAATAGTATACCGTTGCAAGACAGCCACACATTATCACTACCAAGGCAAGATGGCACAAAAGAATCAATGTAGGCATAGCCAACTTTACTTTGTGAGAGAAAAAAGGTTATCTTGTTTCTGTTTTTGCTTGAAGTGAAGGCGATGAGGCTCAGTTACCTCCCCCAGATTCACATAGCAATATGTCTGCTTTGTACAAGTTCGAAAGTTCCTCAAGAGGGCCCAAATTAATACTGATGTCTTCACGAATTGCCGCATGTGGGCATCCTCCTGTTTCCACTGCCCGTATCCTTTCCTCAGGAAGTGCCCCATGCTTTACCAAGAACTCACCATCCTCTTTCGTGAAGATATCATTTGTCACCTGAAACAAAGAAACTGCTTTTTGTCATTCTTTTAGTGCAATCTTGATAAAGTAGACAAGCAGAGACAATAGACTCCCCATATTTATGCAGTTTATAAGTTCGCGCATAACAACGCAATGGGAAAATTGTTCCGTTATCCTAAACCTTTTGTATGGAATGCAATCAAGTTTTAAACATTTTGACGGAACAAATATAGTACTACTCACAAAGAAATGCGTCCTCTAGCCAAATTATCACCGGGATTTACTTACATGACAGTCCAGTCATGTTTGTCAGTCCGATGTGTCAAGGTAATTTGGTGACGTGGCCGATGATTAAATAAAGCGACATAGTTTCTCTTTTTCTTTCCTTTTTCGATTTTCTTTTCTCTTCTTTTCTCCCTTTTCGATTTATGCCAGCACTCTCTTGACTCTCCTTAATGCCCTCACTCTCTCTTCTCTATCTCTTTCTCATAGTTCATGAATAGAGCTTGCAAGAAACAGAGCTTCATCAGAAGTCCTCATCTTCTTCAATCAAAGACATGCAATGCCTCCGCCTTAGTCACCATGCCCTGCTTTCACAGGCCCACTTCCTTCTGGGACCCACAATTTTGCCACCCACGCCACCAAGCCTCTGTTGCCATGAGCCGTGCCCCCTCTCTCCATACAAAAGATTTAGGACTTCCTAATCAATTATAGCAACAGCACTCGACCTTGTAATATCAGGGTCAAGGACTACACTGCATGGATACATACTAAAAAGAGTTGTTTCTATCATATTGATCTTAGATCTGCTATCATATTGAGACAGAGATATTCATCTAGTAGCTGAGAAGAGGAGATAATTGCTAAATATCTTGACCTAAAAGCAGCTGGCTGAAATTATGAGCAATTACTAAACAGGAAAAGGAGTCAAGCTCAGTCTCTTCTTGCTCCTTGACTTCAATTAACAATCTGACATTGCTTGAAGCTCAACGAATTGTCATTGGAGAAACAACTTTGACAGAGGTTATCATTTTTCTATAAGAAACCTTCCAGGGTTAGTTGACAAAATTGATCAGGGTAAAGTTGCAGATCACAACAATGTAGTACAGCATGAACAGCCCGCAGCACAAACTTATTCTAATGGCTCCCAGTTACGCAGAATAGTCCATGATAATGGATAAAACATCTGTTTCATAGAGAATACAGCTCTATATGATACACCGGAAATATCCACTGAGGATGTTATGCCAGCAATGGCTAGCTGGAAAAATGTGAACTTGCGTAAAGCAACACCAAATTTGTTGATTCCTAAAGTTCCTTATGTCACTAGTTGATCATTGCTGGAAAAATGTGAACTTGCGTAAAGCAACACCAAATTTGTTGATTCCTAAAGTTCCTTATGTCACTAGTTTACTTAGATCAACAACTTCACGAGAAGCTTTGCTTGAAATCCACAAAATCTTGTTTGCCAGGTGTTATTGTATAAAGCTCATTTTGTAACTCACTGATCAGAAAGGTTTAACAGGATCCCATTCTCTACTCTCTAAATTTATATTTATGCACTCAGAGTTCTCTTTGGGATGAATTAAGAAGAGGTTCTCACCAAGTTAATGACAAGGCAATAGTATAAGGCACTCTTCCATTACAACCAAGATGCAAGAAAGTTGGATTTGCTTTTCTTTGCTGAGTTGGTGATCCAGTGGTCCTGTGTAGAGAAAGCTTACAGGCAGTTGAGGCAGAGACTAATGTCTGAAGTTCTACTCTTGCGGAGCTCAGAATCAGACCAACTGTTGTGAATATATTGAATTGGAAAGCACTGTAAGTGCAAAGGCTGTGTGTATGACTTATTCAATGAGCACTGTGAAACGGGAGAATTGTTGTCCAACTCTCATGTTAAGCAAAGGGCAAAGTTTGTCGGCAACAATGCATATGACAGGATAGCTGAATTTTGGGGGGACTAAAAGAGTCTTAATGGGAAAGATGTCCATAGGGGTAGCGCATAGTGCTTATGGTTATTGCATATGGAAAGCCAGAAACCTCATAATGCATCAAGGGAGCTCGGGAAAGAAAATTGTGAAAGTTTTTGTTGTGATAGCATGCAGTACGAAGGAATATCAAGTGCTCTAAAGAGATTAGTAGGACGACTCATGAATATCACAGGTGCTCTGCCATAGCTGGAGCATTAGTTGATCGGATGTACATTGAAATTTCATTGTTTCTTCGACCAACAAATCTTGATGTTTTCATTACTTTAGTGCATTATAATTTTTTGAGACAGAGAGAGGTCCGTTATAATTTGGGGCATGTAGTAGGTTGTTGGGCAGTCGTGCATGTTATGATTAAGCAGAAGAAACACAATATAAACTAATGAAATTGACCTATTGCTGTCCAATAGATTATTAAACCAAGAAAGACATTTGATAATGAGAAGTCAAGCAAGAGATGCCGTCGTTCGGTTATTCGTGTGTGAAAATGAGCTCTCTTGGCTCATAATTGCCGTACCAAGAATTCACTTCTTAAGGGGCAAACTTCAAGCACAACAGAGCAAGAAATGAACTCCAAGTTTTCGAACCGTTCTTGATGAAAGGATACTTACCGCAGCAAGACTGTATTTATCTCTCAAGAATTGACACAAAGCCAGCATCAAAGCCGTTTTCCTACCCAAGAAAGAAAGTTCAGCAAATTAGCACTCACAACCGAGTATGAATCCATCCAGAGTGCAGATGCGAGAGCTCGTTTCTAATGCATTCAGACAAGGAAAACCACACGAATCACGTTCAAGAAACAAGAAAGAACAATACACAGTCGGGATCGAGCAGTGTTAAAAACAAAAGACGACCAACTCAGCAACGTACCCAGTACCAACAGGTCCTCCAATGCCGACAGTGAAGGCCCGCTCGTTGAAATCCCTGGAGAGGATAGGCGGGGCTCGCTTGGGGAAGAAGCCGGGCGAGTAAATGGGCTCGTGGGAGTGAGGCGCGAGGCCGTCGTGGCTGTGGTACACCCTCCCGTCCGGTCCCACCCACGAAGCTGCTCCTGCGGATGCACTGCAGATGGAGGAGGAGGAGGGGCCGAGCGTTTTCGTTCAGCAAAGGATTAAGGAAGCACGCGAGAAGACTGGATAGAAATGGCGAAGGCCAATAGAGGAACGAGACAGAAAAAGTCCATGGAGATGGAGTCTATTACTCGTGGTGGTGGTGGTGGTGATCGTCGCCGTCGTGGTGGTGGTGGCCGTCGCCGTCGTGGTGGCGGTGGTCCTGTTCGTGGCGGTGCGAATGGGTTTCCGAAGACATTTTGACCAGAACTGCGGGGGTGGTCCTGCTATAGCTGGGGTTATGTATTTCGCTAGACTTTGTTAGACTGTGAACGGGCCCCGGAAAGCCCGGCCCGAAAACAGTGGAGCGGGTGCTTCTGATCCCGCGAGGAAATGTACCATCTACTTTTTCTTTTTTAATATATTTTCTTAAAAATAATTAGTTATACCGCTTATAAAAATGACTAGACGTAAAATATTTTCATCGTTCACGAAAATATTAAGACATAAATTGTAATTGATAGTGAAAGCATTTTTATCGACTCATTATTTCAAGCGATACAAAAATTATTTATAGAAAAATATATTTCAAATCATTCATTTTTCGCGAAATTAACGGAGCCTGATATTTTAACAAATAACCACTTAATGGTTTGATTTTGACTTAAAATTTTGAGGAAAAAGGTGATGTTTGATGTTCCACAAAGGAATATCCATTCTAAATAATACGTAATAAGTTAAGCATTGTCTAAGTGTTAATACATTTTTCTTATTGCTAAAAGTAACAGTGGAGCGGGTGCTTCGATCCTGCGAGGAAATGTACCATCTACTTTTTTCTTTTCTAATATATTTTCTTAAAAATAATTAGTTATACCGCTTATAAAAATGACTAGACGTAAAATATTTTCATCGTTCACGAAAATATTAAGACATAAATTGTAATTGATAGTGAAAGCATTTTTTATCGACTCATTATTTCAAGCGATACAAAAAATTATTTATAGAAAAATATTTTTCAAATCATTCATTTTTCGCGAAATTAACGGAGCCTGATATTTTAACAAATAACCACTTAATGGTTTGATTTTGACTTAAAATTTTGAGGAAAAAAGGTGATGTTTGATGTTCCACAAAGGAATATCCATTCTAAATAATACGTAATAAGTTAAGCATTGTCTAAGTGTTAATACATTTTTCTTATTGCTAAAAGTGGATAAAATTTGGGAAAATAAAATATTTATTAGGATGCACTGATTGGATGGATACGTACCAATATAAACAAGATTATGAATGGAAAAATACGATGGTAATGCATACAATATTATGCAATATGCGCTTTACGGAATTTCAAGACAATTTTTTTAAAAATTCATTTAGATTAAAATGCACATCTTCCGTATATAGTTTTGAGAATCGTTGGTGATACCCAAAAGGAAAAAAAAAATCATTACAGCAAAAAAGTTCCTTCAACTTTTGAGTTTAACTTAAATCTTGGGAGAATTACCAAAAAAGCTTTTAAACCTATTATAATTGTGTCAATTCAGTCATAAACTTTCTTCTTTTTTTGCTAATTGAGTCTTAAACATTTTACATTTGTGTCAATTCAGCACACCTTGCCAATTTTAGGCGGAAATTGCTAACATGGACGCCGACCGTCCTACATGGCCAACTGATGCTGACGTGAACAATTTTTAATAATATTTTAATATTTTTCGAATTTTTTTATTTATTATTTCTTTTCTTTTCTTTTCTTTCTCTTTCTTTTTTTTTCTTCCCTTCATCCTCTAGCCGATCGACTAACCTCGGCGATCGGCTAGAGGCAAGGGCGAGGCTCACCCTCGCCTGTCAAAGGAAGAAGGAAAGAAAAAAAAAGAAGGAGAAAGAAAACAAAACGAAAAATAAAAAATTTAAGAAATATTAAAATATTATTAAAAATTATTTATGTCAGTGCCGGTCTTACCACGTAGGACAGCCGGCATCCATGTCAGCGATTTCCACACAAAATTGACGGGATGAACTATATTGGCACAAATGCAAAATGTTTACAACTCAATTGGCAATTGGTTTTCTCTACCATCTGGGTAGCTTCCCTTACTTCATCAAAACCCTAAATTAAACCCTAGCGTCTTCTCCTCACAGAAATGGAGCAATTGGTTTGCCCTATTCCTAGTGGGTAAACTTTACGTCAACCCTTTAAATTCTTCCCTAAGCCTAAACTATATCCTACCCCCTGATCTCTACAAATTTTCACAAATACATTCCTCAATCACAACAGATTTCCACAAATACACCTGACAGCATCACTCAAGGAGTACAAATATTAGAACTTTCTCTACATTGTCGAAATGTTCTTGCCGCGATGGATGCTACTTGAAACATTACTGGGTCGAAGATTTCTAGCCAGTTGATAGAGGCTTCTCCATCTGGGTAAGTAGATTTCAGAAGAAATATTCTGGCAGGAGCTTTCTCTAGAATTCCTGTAAGTAAATTTCAAAGTTCATGCAGTGACTAATATATTATGGGAACTGAAAATGAAGCAGAGAGGTGTATGGCTACCCTTTGTAGAAGATTAAGACATCTATGGCAGGATAGGAAGAAAAGCATATTTGGATGATGTGACTTCAGAGGATAAACCAAAAGAATGTGAACGTACCCTATTTGGTCAGCTTTATGGTAACCCTAATGTGAACTTCCAAGCCTTCCAAAATACCATGTTAAAAGCATGAAAATCAGCAAGTGTGGTATGTAAACACATACAATCATGTTTATTCTCTTTCAAGTTTCCTTCAGTTGAAGAGAAAATTAAGATTTTAAAGTCTGGCCCATGGCCTTTTTCGAGTCATCTCCTGGTCCTCAAGCCTTGGGAGCCAAGTACACATCCTCATTGCATTGCATTTGACTCATGTGACTTTTGGATGCAAATTTATAGGTTGCCTATAGAAGGAAGGACAAAAGAGGCGATTTTAAGAATGGCCGAATTTGTTGGAATTGTCTTGGAAGTTAAAATTGAAACTGGAGGCTTTGCGTCCATTGTAATAGGAAAAGCAAGTATAACTTTGAAGTTGTCCGCTCCTTTACTCTTTGGGATGACTTATAGCTTTTAGGGAAAGGAGCATTGGGTGGATTTTATGTCACGCCCCGAACCTACGGCACGCAACATCCCTCTTCGGTCGTATTGGTACGACATCTCAGGACACGTCGCCGACCCAAAACCCAAATCAGAGAATAATGCACATGCGAAAACGATCATACACCCATACAATATTAAACATAACCAAGGATAGCAACAAACACCATGAATACGAACTTACATTAAACAAGGGATGATTTACAATATCCATTTGAAACATAAATATACATAAGCCAAAACGAGTCATGAAGCCACTAACATAAAAAAGGGGTACGTGGCTCGGGCGGTCGGGTACTAGATCTAAGAAGGGCTCATTCCAAAAAGTGTTGGCCCTACCTAACTATGTTCAAGGCTAAACCCTAGGGTAACCAGTCCGGGTTGGATTCCGAAGACTCGGATGAATCATCGGACGACTCGGACTCAGAATCCATAAACTCTGGCTTGGACTCGACCTCCAATGGCTCCTCCTCGGGATCATCCTCCGGCTCTGACTCCAGCTCCATCGGCTCCGTCTCAGGATCGGACTCCCACTCCATCGGCTCCTCCTCCTCAGGGTCGGAATCCATGTCGGACTCGAAGATGACTGGCCGGGGGTCAGAATCCTCCTCGGATATGGCGTCGGGGCTCACTATCTCCCCATCGGCAGGATGTGGGTCCCACTGGCCTAACCCGTCGAACGGGATGTCGAAAGTCCTAAGGGGTCCATGGAAGCCAGTCTCGTCCCGGTAGCACCAACCAAGATAGGGATGGGCCTTGAGCTGTGGCCTGCCCTCATCGACCCAAACAATGGTATAAAACCTAAAATACGCCTCCCCGTTCCAACTAGGGTACTCGGTCACCGAACGGTCTATACGGTCCAGGATCCCAAAACGTGACGGTACGCCTGCCATCCTCAAGGCTGGGGGTCTGAAATGTTGGGTTTTAACAACAGTGAGAACAAATCTCAGCGAGTAGGCCCCCTAAACCTAAATTAGGCTAACATGCACCTCCAGACAAGCAACCAACCAAACAAACAATCTAGTACTCAAATGACTTAGGCCCTCAGGCCAAAATCAAACATATTGTCAACCCTGCAGGTTAGGCACATAATAATAATACCGAAACCAATAATGGTATGTACACATCGTCACTTGACTACACATACTTGCCATGCACATACTTGCACTCATTAATGCACACTTCGCACATGTGCCAATTTCCCATTTAATCTCCAACCCGCGTTAAACGCATCAGGTCCATCACTTTCCAATTAATTTCCGACCCGCGTTAAACGCATCAGGTCCATGACACAACCCGCGTGAACGACGCCTCAAGTTGGCCATCTTCCGGTAAACCAGGCATCGTCCCGTGTTAAACGCCTCAGGACGGGTTTCACACCCCGCGTAAACAACGCCTCAGGGTTTAGGTGATCACACGTACACAATTCACTAATTATTATCTGAACCCCGCATAAACGACGCATCAGGGTAATTTAGGTGATCACATACTCAATGTCATTTGTGCACACTCGCATGATTCACATAACATGCCAACACTCATTATGCACAAATCATGGCTATATCATCCAATACTCGGGGCATCAATTGAATCCACAATAATCATTCAATTTAACATATCAACATGCCCAAATCACCATTTAACGCAATTCAGCCACGGTGCATAATTTGGCACACCAAAATCATGCAATTAAGTCATTAAAAATCACACATGCTCATGGCCCACAAGGTCTCTCATATTTCGGCCACACCAAGCATTCAACATGGCATCACATAATTAATCTCAAACTATGCACAAACCAGCCTCTTCATGGCCCAATTAAATCACACATGGTAATTCACGTTTAAGCCATAGATTATCAACTTATCGCCCAACCGAGCCTACACTATTCAGCCATGAACAGTCCACTATAGGCCTCTAAATTACCTCCAAATCAGCACATTAGGCCATTAAAATCATCTCATTAACAAGCCTAATCACCAGCCAACAATTAACCCCTAAATCACCCTAATTAACCCCTAAACTTGTCTAAAAATGCACAAAATCCTAATTAGGGTTTAGGGTTTCCACTCACCCAAATCCTAAGCTCCAAATGAGGCCGAACAAGGGAGAAAGATGGGCTGGGCGGTGCTGGTTCACGCTGGACCAGCGGAGCTCCGGTGGCTTCCACGGCGGCGATCGGCGGCAGCGGCGAGGCTGGCGGCTTGCGGCTGGGCAAGGCGGCGAAGGGGGTTGCTGGTGATGGTGGTGAGGCGACGGGGAGAGAGAGAGAGAGAGAGAGAGAGAGAAAGAAAATGGGGTGGCCGAATGGTGGTGGTGGTGGCGACGGGCTGGTCGCGGACCAGCGGCGGCGAGCAACTCCGGCAGGCGGCACGGCCGCGGCTTGGGCTGCACCGGCGGCTTGGCTTCACGGCAAGGAGGAGAGAATGGAGAGAAAATGGAGAGAGTGAGAGGGAGAGGGCCGGCCGAAGTGGGGGAAGTGAGGGGAGAGAGAGTGAGTGAGAGTGTTTTGTGCAAAAACCTTGAGTGGGAGTTGGTGACCAATCGCACTAGCAAAGTCCAATCTACCTACCCCACTATCAACTTGATCCAATGGCCAAGATTCAAAGACAAATCACATCTATCCACAACCAAGGGCTAGGATGAGTTCTAGAACAAAATATCTAAGGGCAATTTGGGGAATGAGCAAGAATGGTGGGGGCTTAATGGTCCAATATTTTCGGCACTCTTAAGGCTGATTAAGACCATCTTAACCTCCAAAAATTCGAAATTAATGCTTAGGGTCTAAAGGCAAAATGGTAATTTTTCACTCCGGGTCCAAAATTTCATTTTTCGACCATATCGATCCCAAATATGATTGGCCACACTAATACGACGTCGTCCTTGCAAAATAGTCTCGTACGTCCGTGAAATTCGACACTCAAATCCGAATTCAATTCAACGATCAATTTCGCTCAAATGCGATTTTAGCGTCTCTTACTAACGGGCGGCTTTTTAGGGGTTACGCGTATTGACTTAGGATTACTCGAGTCGTGACGGTCTCGATTTCCAAGAGAACGCGAGGATTTATCGCTAGTTTCGTAGGTCGCGATCGTTCGGAGTAGGTTTAGGTTCGTTCGCCACGCGTACTCTCGGTCGTGCGGAATCACCCGCGATCCGATCGCACGTCGTTGGCAAACCAAATCCATCGTCCTCCTTGGATCGGCCCACATTGGCCCAAAATATTTTCTCGTCGTTCCTCAGAATCGAAGGTCGATTCACGGTCGAGTTCTTGGATCCACGTACCGTTTTCCTAGTTAGCCATTCCCTATTGGTCAGTATCCCGAGAGTGATCAGTTCCGGGCGAGACTTACTAAAACAAAATGAGAAATACATATCCATTTCATTGATCACGAAAGTGGGTCGAATTCAGGATGTCACATTTTAAGTATGAACGACTCCCCCGCTTTTGCAATTTGTGTGGGAGAATTGGACATTATGCAAAAAACTGTGAGGTGGTGCCTTATGATGAGGCTTTCTTTTCTACTAATGAATTTATTCTCTATGGTTCCTAGCTAAAAGCTGAAGCAAATGCCTATAGCCTGTTTTGGGAGGTTTTTTATGGAGAGAAAACTGAGGAGGATGAGATGGATGAAATGGTGCCTAAAACTCCAGCAAATATAGGACAATTAACTCTAGTTGTGCAGGAACCTAGTGGTTCTCGAGTTCAGCAACAAGCCCTACAAGAGGATAGAGGAAAGCGAAAAATAATTGAACTTGAAGCTAAATCGAGAATGGAGGATTTACCTTCCAACACTCTGGCTCTTATTTTTCCTTCAGAGATCCCTTCACCACATGGTGTTGAGGAACAACTGCAGAAAAAACAGAGAAAAACAACCTTGACAACTAAGTAAAAAGGTAGAAGATGCTCTCCTTATGAATAGTCAGTTAACACGTTGCATGTGTTGAATGAGAATTCACTTTAAGATACTTCGATCCAAGAGGCGACTGATTCAGAAATATGGGCTTTGGTGGCTAGCCCTAATAAGCCACCAGAGGACATATTAAACTTATATGCTGGAACTGTCAAGGGTTGGGCACACCCTTAACAGTACAGGAATTGAGAGCCACTGGCTCAGGAAAAGGCCCAACCCGGTGTTCTTAATGGAGACTAAAAACCAGGAGAAAGAAATCCAAAGACTAAAGAGAAAGTTGATGTTTTAGCATTGTTATGTGGTGAATCCGAAGGGAATTACAGGGGGCTATCTCCTTTTTGGTAGGATGGAATGAATATAAGGTAGAGTCAGCCACTGAGGAGTTTATTGATGCCATTTACGAGGATCTAGAGAGAGGAAAGAAGAGTAGGTTGACTTTTCTCCATGCTCCAGCTACATTTCAGGCACGGTTGGTTTAATGGGAGAAACTTCGAAGCCTAAATTTGCAGAACCAATTACCATGGGATTGTCTTGGCAATTTAAATGAAATTATGTATCGCTGGGAGAAGGTGGGAAAGAGAAAGGCTAAGAATTACATATTAAATGCTTTCAGAGAGTTCCAAATGCCTACCAGTTGTTGGACTTAGAGAGTAAGGGATGTGCTTGCACTTGGTCAAATAATCGTGAAGGAGAGGAATATGTTAAAGAGAGGCTGGATCGGATAACTTGCAATATGGAAAGGAGATTTTTGTATCACGAAGCGGAAGCTCTTGCACTACCAACCATCAGGTTTGTGACATTCTGAAATTCGACCCATTTTCAGGATTTATGAAATGAATATATATCTTCAATGCACTTTTTGTTAAATTTCACTCGGAATTGATCACTCTTGAGAAGACTAACCATTGGGAAATGGCTAGCTAGGAATCAAGTACGTAGACCTAAGAACTTGGCCATGGATCGACACTTCGACCACAAGAATTGACGAAGAGATATTTTTGGCCATTATAGACTGATTCAAGGATGGTTAATGAACGATTCGCAAATGTTGTATAATTGGATCGCAAGTGATTCCGCTTGACCATTGTATGAATTTCGAACGATCCTAAACCTAATCCGAACTATTGCGTCAATTGGAACTAGTGATTGACCATCGCAATTACATGACAACCGAGGTCGCCATGGCTTGAGTAAGCTTAGATGTGGCTCGATATCGAATCGGTCACGGGTCGATACGCATAACTCCTAAAAGCCGCCCGTTAGTTTGAGATACATTAAAGTTGCGATTGATTGGTTTTAGCTATGAATTAGGATCCGGAATGGGATGTCGAACTTTCAAGATTCCACGGAACTTTATCGGACGTCGTCTCACCAAGTATGGCCAACTATTAGATTGCTCAAAATTATTGGAAAAATGTAATTTGGACCGGGTATTGGAAAGACCATTTTACCCCCCGATGATATTTGAATTCATTTGAAAGGTTGAAGGGCAACTTGGACTTTTGCATTTTCCCTCCTTGGCCTCTTCTTGCTTATTTAGTTTTCTTGCTATTTGTTATTTTTGAGAAATTCATGAGAGAAAATTTGTGAACCATTGGATCTTGGCTTGGGGAAGGGGAAGGATTTTAGACCCTTGGATATGAGTGGGGTTGGTAATGGGGTTTTGTGAGTGAGTGGGGGTTAGTAGTTGATCATGTCTCTCTTTCTATATCCTTCTTTCTCTTCCTCACTCTCTCTTCCCTTGCCTTCTCTCCTTCGGTCGAACTCCCCATCCACTTTACCGAACCAGCTTAGCCAATTCTAGCCACCGTACAGCCGCCAAAGACCCGCTGGAACAGCCGCCGCCGCCGCCGCCGCTTGTGACATTCTGAATTCGACCCACTTCCGGGATCAATGAAATGAATGTGTATTTCTCATTTCGTTTTAGTAAGTCTTGCCCGGAGTTGATCACTCTCGAGATACTGACCAATAGGGAATGGCTAACTAGGAAAAACGGTACGTGGACCCAAGAACTCGATCGGGAATCGACCTTCGATTCCGAGGAACGACGAGGGAATATTTTGTGCCAATGTGGGCCGATCCAAGGAAGGGTTGCGGATCGATTACTAACGACGTACGATCGGATCGCGGGTGATTCCACATGACCGATTGTGTGCGTGGCAAACGATCCTAAGCTTATTCCGAATGATCGCGACCTCCGGAACTAGTGATGGACCCTCGCGTTTTATCGGTAATCAAGGCCACCATGGCTCGAGTAACCCTAGATCGATATGAGTAACCCCTAAAAAGCCGCCGTTAGTATGAGACGCTAAAATCGCAATTGAGCGAAATTGATCGTTGAATTGAATCCAGACTTGAGTGTCGAATTTCACGGACGTACGCGACTAATTTTCAAGGACGACGTCGTCTTAGTGTGGCCAATCATATTTGGGATCGGTTTGGTTGAAAAATTGAATTTTGGACCGGGAGTGAAAAATTACCATTTTGCCCCTGAGCCCTATGCCTTAAATTCCGAAAATTGGAGGTTAATATGGACTTGTTTAGCCCCAAGAGTGCCGAAATTATTGGACAATTAAGCCCCCTTCACTTTTGTTCATTCCCAATTATGCCCCTAGATATTTTGTTCTAGAATGAATCCTAGCCCTTGGTTTTGGATAGATTTGATTGGCCCTTGAATTTCAGCCCTCGATTTAGGGTGTTAGTGGAGTAGTTAACATGGTCATTGTGAGTGGAGTGATTCACCTACCTCACTCAAGCTTTTTGTTTAAACTCTCATTCTCTCTCTCTCTCCCCATTCTCTCCCTCATTCGGCCGGTCACCCCCTCCCCACTCTCTCCATTTTCTCTCTTCCTCTCCTTGGCCACGAGAAGCCAAGCCGCCGAAGCAGCCCAAGCCGCAGCCGTGCCGCCACCACCGGAGCCGCACGCCGCCGCCGGTCGCTCGACCACCTCGTGTGCCACCGCCACCACTTGGCCACCCCATTCCCTCATTCTCTCTCTCTCTCTCTCTCTCTCTCTCTCTCTCTCTCTCTCTCTCATTTTCGGGACCACCACCACCGACCAGCCCAGCCTTGGCCGTGTACCGCCGCCCAACTCTCTCTCTCATTTTCGGGACCACCACCACCGACCAGCCCAGCCTTGGCCGTGTACCGCCGCCCAAGTGCCGCTCGCCGCCGCCGGCCCATGACCGCCTCACGCACAACCACTGTCACCTTCACCTTTCCCCTCTCCATTTCCACGCCTCATCTCCATTACCGTCACCCCCCCTCTCCGTCCGACTCAACCGAGAGCCACCAGCCCCTCGCCGCCGCTGTGAGACCCGCCGGAGTTCCCTGCTAGTCCGGCGTGATCTAGCGACCGTCCGGCCCACTTTTCCCCTAGTTCGGCACCCCCTTGAAGCTTAGGAGTTGGGTGAGTGGAAACCCTAAACCCTAATTATGCTTTGATGCATTTTTAGACAAGTTTAGGGGTTATTGGGGTAAATTAGGGGTTAATTAATGGCGGGTGATTAGGGATGATCATGAGGTGTATGTGGAAGCCTAGTGTGCTAATTTAAAGGTGATTTAGAGGCATATAATGGTCTGATTAAGGGCTGAGTGGTATAGTCTTGGTTGGACTATATGTTGCTAATCTATGGTTTAAATGTGGATTGCCATGGGTGCTTTGATTAGACCATGAAGTGGCTGATTTGTACATGGTTTGAGATTAATTATGTGATGTTATAATGGGTGCTGATATGGCCGTGAGATGAGGGGGCATTGTGGGCCATAGGCTTGCGTGATTTCGATGACTTAATTGCATGATTTTCGTGTGCCAATTTGTGGACCGTGGTTGAATTGATTTCAACGGCAAATTGAGCGTGTTGTGATGTTGGATTGAGTGAATATTGTGGATTCAATTAATACCCCGAGTTTTGGATGATATGGCCATGATTTCATGTATATTGAATGTTGGCATAATATGTAAATCATGCGAGTCTGCACGAATGTCATTGAGCATGTGATCACCTAAATGCCCTGAGGCGTCGTTTATGCGGGGTTCAGATAATAACTAGTGAAGCGTGTACGTGTGATCACATAAGCCCTAAGGCGTTTAACGCGGGGTATTGAACCCGTCCTGAGGCGTTCAACGCGGGACGATGCCCGGTTTACCAGATGATGGCCAACCTGAGGTGTTGTTCACGCGAGTTGTGTCATGGACTTGAGGTGTGATACGCGAGTCCCGAGCAGTGATGGACCTGATGCGTTCAACGCGGGTCGGAGATTAAATGGGAAATTGGCACGTGTGCGAAGTGTGCATTAATGAGTGCAAGCATGTGCATGGCAAGTGATCGTAACCAATTGATAATGTGTATGTACCATTATTGGTTTCGGTATTATTATTATGTGCCTAACCTGCAGGGATGATTATGTGCTTGATTTGGGCCCGAGGGCCTAAGTCGTTTGGTTACTCAACTGTTTGTTTGGTTAGTTACTTGTCTGGAGGTGCATGTTAGCCTAGTTTAGGTTTGGGGGGCCTACTTACTGAGATTCGTTCTCACTGTTGTTGAACCCCAACATTTCAGACCCCCAACCTTGAGGATGGCCGGCGTACCACTACGTTTTGGGATCCCGGACCGTATAGAGCGTTCGGTGATGGAGTACCCTGGTTGGAACGGGGAAGCTTATATTAGGTATTATACTATCGTCTGAGTCGATGAGGGCGGGCCACAGCTCAAGGCCCATCCTTACCTTAGTTGGTGCTATCGGGACCAGACCGGCTTTCACAGACCCCTTAGGACCTTTGATGTTCCGTTCGACGGGTTAGGTCGTTGGGACCCGCATGCAGCTAATAGGGAAGTAGTGAGCCCCGATGCCGTGTCCGGGGCGGATTCTGACCCTCGGCCAGTCATCATAGAGTCCGACATGGATTCCGAGCATGAGGATGAGGAGTCGATGGAGTGGGAGTCCGACCCCGAACCGGAGCCGATGGAGCTGGAGCCTGAGTCGGAGGAGGATCTCGAGGAGGTGCCGGAGTCCGAGGATGATCCCAAGGAGGAGCCATTGGAGGTTGAGTCCGAGCCCGAGTCCATGGATTCCGAGTTCGAGCCGTCCGACGATTCATCCGAGTCTTCTGGATCCGACTCGGACTGGATACCCCATAGGGGTTAGCCTAGAGCCTAGCTAGCATTAGGGGCCAACACTTTTTGGAAGAGAGCCCTTAGTGAATATAGTACCTAACCGTCCCGAGCCACGTATTCCTTTTTGATGATGGTGGCTTGCTGACCCATTTTTGGCCTATGTATGTTTATATGTCTAATGAATATTGTAAATCCTCCCTTGTTTAATATAAGTATGTATTTGTGAAGTTTGTTGCTGTGTTTGTCTTCCGTTACTATTCATGGTCATGATTATTTGTGTACGGGTGTGTGATCGTTTCCGCTTGTGTATTATTCTCTGATTCGGGGTTTTGGGTTGGCGACGCGTCCTGGGACGTCGCACTAATTTGACCGTAGAAGGGATGTCGCGTGCCGTAGGGTTCGGGGTGTGACACCGCTCACGCCACCACCCTTCTCTTTCTCTCTCTTTCCTTCTATTTTTCCATCACCACCAGCCACAACCGAGACCAACACCACCCTTCAACGTCACCGCCAGCCCATGTTCGTCCTAGCCGTGGCCCGCCATGACCAGCACCGCCGCCGAGCCTCCCGTCCGACCACCGGAGCAGTTGCTGCTTGGCTCGGCTTTGCTTGTCTTGGCTTAGAATTCCTAGTAAGTACTCCCTAAACCTTGGTTAGGATAATGGGTTACCAATGGTATGTTTAAGGGCTGATTTAGGGCTGGTTAGAGATGGTTTGGTGGTTGGTTGAGCTTAGTTGTTTGTTGGTTCTTGCTTGGTTGATTCTTGGATTGGTTGCTGCTGTGCCCTTGTGTTTTGTTATTTTTGTGGAGATTTGTATGAGCTGAATATGAGGTGGTGTTCTCATAAAAGTTGTCCCTAACATCTTGAAGTATAACATAAATTAAATCTGAAATTTTTGGAGACCATTTGGGGGCATTCAAAGGTCCATTTTGGGACTGTCTCAAATCAGCCGGATGTACTGTTCATCCGACCTTCTTATCTTTTCGAATTTTTATAAATTTTTCCATGCCTATTTTCAATAAACTTCCTTCACAAAAATTGTTAAGGACACTTGTTTCTATGATATATAAAAATTTCAAATCTTTCTAAAGAGATTTGGGTACTGATTGAAATGTATTTTGAAAGCCTGACGATCTGTCTTGATGGGTTGATTTCTTTATGACTTCGAGTAACAAAAAGAGGTGTTTAAAGTCGGAACTGGGTTTTCATGTTCATCATGAAAAATGTTTATCAAGATGTTTTCTATGACATATCCAAAATTTAGAATTTTTGGAGTTGAATTACTATTTATTTCGAAAGGATTTCGGTCACTGTGTAATTACCCAGTTTAGCCCGATTCTGTGCAATTCAGTTTTCTCTCTCCTGGGAACTATTCGGTGTTGTTGCTGCATGTGAGGGGCGTGGCTGGTTGTTAGTTGAATACGGATTGAGTGGTATTTGACTAATTGAAAAATGAGAACTATTCGGGCTCGGGAATCGAGAATTTTGAAAGTGACAATTTTTAGCGGCCGATGGCGTTTTTGGTGTGGCCAACCTTGGGGCCATCCATTTCTATAAAAAAAAAATGGACTTCGGTCCGGGACCGGAAAAATGACCGTTTTGCCCCTGGGACCGCGAACGAATTTTAAGGACTGGATTAAGTCGGGGGACTGAGAATTACCCAGTTTGGCCGAAAATGAGAGGACAAGAATGCCCCTTTCCTCCCATGGGTAATTACTCTTTTGCCCTTTGACTTATTGGATAAGGACGAATGTGGGCCGTTGGATTTTGGATAAGATCAAATATTGGCCATTGGATCGGAGAGGTAGATAGGGGGTATTTTGGTAATTTCCGGAGTGCAATTATTGGGGATCCCTTTAAATATCTATTATCTCTCTCTCTCCTCAATAATTCTCTCTCTCTCTCTCTCCTTACCCCCCCCACCGAACCGGCTCTCTTTCTCCCCTCTCCCTTGTGCGTGAGCCACTTCGGCCGGCCACCAGCTCGCCGCCGCCTGGTCGCCGCCCTCCCGCCGATCACCGCCGCCGCTCCTCCACTTTCCCGGCCGTGCACCCTCATCGTCCACCTGTCCTTCTCTCTCTGTTTCGCTGTTCCGATCGGCCCAGCCACCACCGAGCCACCCCTGGCCATCCTCCCCTAGTCCATACGACCATATTGCCACCCTCAGCCGCCCGTTCGCCGCCCGCCAGCCACCCGTCCACGGTGGTGCAGCCGCTCGTCTTCTTGGCCACCGGCGCCGCCGCTGCTGCTCAGCTGCTGCTTCTGATCCGGCAGTTCCAGCCACCCATCCAGCCTTGTTGTCACTCTTTTCTAGGGTAAGTGACTTCCCCAAATGTTACCTAGGACATCGGGTATTGTTAGACACGTTTAGGGCTCGGTTTAGGTGATTGTGCGGCTGTTTTGGGATTTGGAGCGTGGTTGGATACTCGGTTGTCGTGGACTGAATTGTGGAGTGAAAATATGAAGTTTAGGAGGTTCGGATAGGGCTGTGATGATATGGAACGGTTGTGGTTGGATTGTGTGTTTGATTGGTAGTTTCATGGCTTGTATGGGTTTAATTGAATGACCGTACGAATTGTGGTTGTTGGCTGAAATGTGTTTTGGGCTGAGTAAGTGTGGCCGTGTGTGCCATGTATGTGACCGTGTGGTGTGCCGGTGTGATTGTGCATTGAGGTCGCGTGTCAAGTGTGTGTGGCGGTGTGATGTGTACTTGCGAAGTATGTGTGGAGTATGAAATTGAGCGTGACCGTGTGTATGTGTAGCCGTGTGGTACGTGTGGAGAGTGTGGAACGAAGGTACGGGAATGTAGGATTGGTTGGAAAGGTTCCGTCCTGAGGCGTGTTCGTTTACGCGGGACGATGCCGTCCCTGACGAGGTGACGATGCCCGGCCCGACGGGGTGACGATGCCTGACGAGGTCAGAAGACCGTTAGCCTGATGCATTTTATGCGGGCGCGGTAGAGAAGGAAGTGAGAATGTAGGATCCGTCCCGAGGCGTGTTCGTTTACGCGGGACGATGCCGTCCCCGACGAGGTGACGATGCCCGCCCGACGGGGTGACGATGCTGACGAGGTCGAAGACCGTTAGCTCGATGCATTTTATGCGGGCGCGTGAGAAGGAAGTGAGAATGTAGGATCCGTCCCGAGGCGTGTTCGTTTATGCGGGATGATGCCGTCCCCGACGAGGTGACGATGCCTGGCCGACGGGTGACGATGCCGACGAGGTCAAGACCGTTGGCCCGATTGCGTTCGGCACGGTAATGGTGGAAAAGTTGAGAATGAGTTGAAATTGGTTTGACGTGTGAGGATTGTGAAATTGACGCGTGGTGTGAGTTCGTGTGCGAGCGGGGCTTGTATCGCCTATTGTGGTGCTCGATTATAGGGTAAAAACTGCTAGGCATGGTATGGGACGTGCCCAAGTGGGTTTTGCCTTATAATCGAGGTACGCGCGCGGTTGTAATGCATTACTGTGGCATGTGGCATGTTGGCTGTATTGTTATCTAACGTGCAGGGACGTGCATGATGGATTCCAGGTAGGATCGTATGTGTTTGTTAGCATGATTGGTCGTTGTGTGTTATGTGTGTTTCGTCTGGCGGTACGTGAGAGCCTATGTGGGGTTTGGGGTTGTGCACTTATTGAGATTTGTCTCATAGTTGTATAACCACCATTTCAGACCCCCAACCTTAAACCCAAGAGGCCCGCCTCCCCGTTTTTGGAGTATGAAGAGCCGACCATGGTGCCCCAGTGGAGCTGCAGGCGATTCCCTCGTATCATAGTCCAGGTGATCTTCCGGTGGTTCGAGCCAGAGGACGCTGAAGCAGAGCAGAGGAGGGTGACCAGTAGGTTTCCCTAGGGTATTTTAGGGGTTGTGTAGAATAGGTCTGACCAGTCATCTTTTGATAGTAAGGTCGACCTATAGTGAAGTTAAGTTACCCCAGCCACCTGATCTTTGTGTTATGTCGGGTGTTTTGGATGCTTGTTTGCTACGTATGTTTGTAATATAATGTTTGTGTACTTGGTGCAATGGTATTGTATAAAAATGATTGTTGATGTTCCTTGATTGTCCTGTTGATCTACCCCACCGTCGTCTTTATAGTCAGGGGTTTTGTATTCGCTTCCGCATGTGTTTCTGATGCTTGAGTTGGGTCGGCAATGTTCCTGGGACGTCGCAATTATTCGACCGGAGGGAGGATGTCGTGAGCTCGATGGGGTTCGGGGCGTGACAGAGGTATTTCCGTGCAAGGGTCTCTCCCAGATCATACCTCACGTGACAGCGAATGATAATTTCCTATTTAGTCTAAGTTCTCGATTTTGGAGTCACCACTAGTCATTATTGGTAGATTGACTAGAAACCTAATCGGGGTATGGGAGAAATATCACGATTCTAATAACTAGAGATTCTAAATACGGGGACTTGGTTACGCTAATGATCCCGAATCGAGATCTCTAACGCTCTTTCGGTACCTAAGAACGATATGATGTCTAACGTGTCACATAAGTTTCCGAGGCCTATCCACTAATCCTATCAATTCTAGTTGCGGGGAAATCAATCAAGAATTAAATGCGTAACCAATGTTAATCAAACCAAACAATTCTAAATTGTCTCTAAAAATCAAAATGTATCCAAAAACCATCCAAACCCTAATAAAGCTCTAAAGGCTTATTAATTTCATGATTTGTGTTTTTTTAGGGTTTTAGGGTTTTCTAGGGGTTATAACCCCTGAATTTGAGATTTTTCTAAAAATGCCACTTGGGCACTTCAAAAAAATTCAAATTTCACTTTCTAAGGTTGGCCACAATGTTTTTAAACCATTATGTGAATTTTTGAAATTTTTTATTTTTGATTTTTTTTTCGAAAATTGAATTTCTGAGAATTTAACCGAGAATTGATTTTTATGATTTTTTGAATTTTTTATGAATTTTTTTTAAAAAAATTTCGATTTTTTACGAAATTTTCAATTTTCTGGAATTTTTGAATTTCTAAAACAAATTGTTTTTTTATTTGATTTTTTATGAATTTTCTAAATTTTCTATTTTTTATTGAATTTTATTTTATTTTATTTGAATTTTCCCGTCGAGAAAATGAACCGGACCGGCCCAGTTCAACCTGGTTCGATTTGACCGAACCGGTTGCCGGTCGTCTTCTCCAGCGGGCACGATGCTAAAAAACGGCGCCGTTTGGCCCATTTTCTCTTAGGCATTTTATCAAACGCCTAAAATGCATGACTTTTTTAGGGTTTTCAAGATCGTGACTTCGAGTTCATCGCCGACGACCTTCCGGCGACTATTTCGCCATTTTAGTTGGTTCAATGTGAAGAATATGTCACCCCCTATCAAACTAACTTAATCACCTTGCCGTCGGACCGCCGTCGGCCGGCGAAAAATCATTCTAAAAACCCTAACTTGCAAATTGTTTTTAGCAAGCTTTTTCAGAATACAAATCTTAATCCTAATCGCCATAGCCGTCTATGTCGAGTCTAATGGCGAATAAAACATCAAACAAGGTTGAGAGAGGCTAACTTGAATAACCTAAGGTCACGGCGATGCTCTGGCGAAGGTTTCTCGGGACTCCGGCGAAGTGGTTTCATGCATGGTCGACTCAGTTTGTGCAAGTTTGACACCCCAAATGCAATGAAAAAATACAAATAATGATCAGAAACAAGTTTCGAACATTCAGAAGTCTAAAATCCAAAAGAAAATCACATAAACATCAAAGCTTATTTTTTGGATTCTAGAAAAATCAGAACTAAGAGCGATTTTTACCTGTTTCGTCGAGGGGTCAAACGAAGTTTTCGCGCTAATCGGTCGCCTTAGAGTTCTTCTTTGACACTTAGGCTTCCAGCAGGTAGTCTTTGCTTCGCCAGAAGAGCTCTAAACACACCGGCCGAGGCTTGTTTTCAGGCTTGGATGAACAGCTTCATCACAGCTTCACCAGATGTGGAAGATCACGATCAGAGCCAATTTGCCGGAACTTTCTCGTCGGAGAAGATGCCGATCACTCAATCCTAAGATCCTCAACACGTCTCTAACTCTCTTTCTCTCTCTTTTGTGTTCTCTGATTCGTTTTTTTCTCTCTCTAGCATTTCGTTGAACACGTTCTCCGCATTTTGTTCAGTTTTTCTTCACTTTTCTTGATCAATTTTGCCGCTCAAAAATCGTTACCACCGACTTAGAATCGGTTGTAACGATTCTCTGGCGACAGCCGGAGATTCTCCAGCTGGCCGAATCGATTTACACGTGCTAAATTGATCACATGAAGTCGTCGAAGTCGTAGATTTGAAGATATTTTTTCTGGGTTTATTGTGCAATGGGCGAACCGGGCGAAGGGGATGACTGACCTAGGTCGGGTCGGGTCGACCCGGCCGACCCGGTAAGTCCGATTTTGACTAAAAATTCAAATTAAGCCCGATTTCGACTGAATTTTCAAAATTAAATCCCAAAATTGAATTCCTCATAACATTCTAAACCCAAATATATGATTTTCCCCAATTTTTGATAAAATCATTTCCTAGATTTTTTAACTTTTTGTACTCGAGTTATTGGGTCTTTGTTCAATTCGATGCCTTAATGACCTGATTAGGCAAAATTAGTGCCAAAATTGAATTACCCATATTTGATTAACCCTAGAAATGTTGATCTCATGATTCGACAATTTCGAATTGGACACGATTCCCAATTTGGGCTCAAAATTCCTAATTTTCAATTGAATTTTGGGGTTTTCTGATTTATTTGTTGAATTGTTCAATTGGACCGATCATTATGTAATTCAAGGTCCCAAAATCATTTGTTGTGAAGATACCATGACTTAAAAATGACTAGAAAAGATCTAATTGCATTTTTGGTTCAATTCGGGTTTGATTTTGCCCAATTTTGGGAAAAACACATGCCCGATTGAGATTTTCCAAAATTGATGATGCATTAGTGAAATTGGATTTAAAATAAAACTAAGGACTATTTTTATGGAATTTTCTGATTCCATTTGCTAATTTTCTTGATTTTCTCACTTATTTTAACTAAAAGAAATTAAAGAAAAATTCAGGAAAATGCTAAAAAAACCATTTTTGGTTTAGAAATAGGTTTCTATGCTTGGCCAAGATTCCTAATCCTAATTTTGAGATTTTTGAAAATATGAAAAAAAAAAAGAGCTTAAAATCAGGTGTCAACAATAAAGGCGCCTATGATTGATGCGCACGTTATTTGACATAATGGCATGTTTAAAACTATCATGAGGTACGTGTTAGCCTAGGCGAGGCTTAGGTAGTTACTTATTGAGATTTATTCTCATTATTGTATCTCAAACCTTTCAGACCCCCGACCATGAACCTCAACGGTCCTCCGCAGCATTTTGAGGTACCAATGGATATAGACCATATGATGACAGAGTACCCGGTGGGAGAAGATAGGGTTCATGTTAGGCATACGAGTACTATTTGGGTAGACGAGGGCGAGACCGTTTGGAAACCTCACGCCTTTTTGGCTTGGTTCTACCTGGACGGAGATGTGTTGTTTGGTCCACTCCGCGGGTTTGACGGTCCCCCGATGACGGAGTAGAAGGATGGGACCCCATGAAGATCCTTCCACCAGACGGAGTTGTTACTAGTCCAGACACCGGTCTTGAAGATTCGGATCTCGAGTCAGAGCCTATGGAGTCTAACCCTAAGCCGAAGCCTGTTGAATCTAAACCCGAGCCATCCACAACATGACTGATCCGGGTTCGCCTGAGTACTTCGAGTCTGATCCAAAGACGCCGCCTGGGCATCATGGGGGTGACTGATGGGTTTAGTATCTCGATTTTTGAGAATCCCTCTTTTGGTAAAGAAGTTATGATAACCCAACCACCCGACCCTTTTTGAATGTGTGTGGTTTGTAGTAGAGGCCTCTACTAAGGCGTGTATGTTGTGCAGTTGTAAGTAACGCTATGTTTATAAAAGTGTGTCGTTGGTGTGTTTCAATTGTCTCTTTATTACCCCGTTTGATTGTACGTTGTATGGAGAGTTCGTGTTGCTTCCGCGTGTGTTGCTCTTTAGTTTGTTCGTTTGGGTCGGCGACAAGTCCTGGGATATCGCATTCTTAACGACCGAGGCGAGATGTTACGAGCTCGTGGAGATCGGGGCGTGACAAGGTTGGATCATAGCCCCATTCTATTGTCATTTTCAGCAGAATTAGCGAAGAGAGTAAAGCTGTTTAAGTTTGAGGTTTTTTGGCCAGAACATGAAGAGTGTGGCAGTATAGTAAAACTGGTTTGGAATTCTCCAACATGTGTTGAATTGAGCTTAGCTAGAAAGCTGAAAGCTTTAACAAAGGAGTTGGACAAGTGGAGCAAGAGGACGTTCCCTAATAATAAAAAGAAAATTACATATTTAAAAAGGGAGCTCTAGCATTTGTTAAATACACAAAGTCTAAACTTTGAGAGAGATAGGGTGAAACAAATAACTAACCATATTGAACAATGCTGAAGGCAAGAGAAAATATATTGGAGGTTGCGTTCAAGAATTAATTGGCCGAAATGGGGCGACAAGAACACAAAGTATTTTCACACCCCGACTATACAAAGGAGATAAAGAAATAGAATTTCAGCTTTGAAAAAGTCAGAAAATAGCTAGACCCGCGAACATTTGGAACTGAAAATGATAACGACTGATTTTTTTAGAGAGTTATATAGCACAGTAGGGACTCGCAATTTTGTCCAGTAATACAAAAGTGCCCTGTTCTTGTCACAGAAGAAATGAACCAGAAGCTGAATATTGAAGTAACAACATTGGAAGAAGTGCAAAGGGTAGTATTTCAATTGGGAACCTTGAAATCCCTAGGTCCGGACGGTCTAAATGGTCAATTCTACCAACACTATTGAGAGAATATCAAGACTGGAGTGGTCCAAACAGTTAGAAATTTCTTTGAGATGAGGAATCTCGACTCGGAAATAAATAAAACCTATATCTTACTGATTCCAAAAGTGCCTAACCCTGAGAGTTTGAATCAATTTTGACCTATCAGTTTGTGTAATTTTGTGTGCAGATCTTTTCGAAGGTCTTAGCCAACAAGTTGAAACCATGGCTCCCGGAAATTATTGATGGTGAGCAAAGTGCCTTTGTGGGAAGGAGACAAATTTAGGATAATATTATAATAGTGCAAGAGGTCCTTCGCCAATTAAGAATATGTAATCGTAAAAAGAAATTCCAAGCTGTTCTAAAACTTGATATGAAGAAGGCATATGACAAGGTGGAATGGAATTCCTTAAAGACATGTACGCTGAAGATGGGGTTTAGCGAGATTTGGGTTAATAGGATAATGATCTGTGTTTGGACTATTTCGTTCAGTGTGAAATTCAATGGGGAGCCTTTACCTTTCTTTCAGCCCTCAAGAGGACTTCGACAAGGTGACCCTCTCTCCCCCTATCTATTTATCCTAATGGCTAACATAATGTCATGTCTTATTAAATCAGCAGTAGAGGAGGGAACTATCACTGGAATAAGATTAAACGGGCATTGTCCAATACTCTCACACATGTTATTTGCGAATGATTCCATTTTCTTCTTGGACAGTAAGATAAGTGAGTGTCAAAATCTGGCTTTAATTCTGAATCAGTACTGTTATGCTACCGCACAAGCCATTAATTTGAACAAATCAAGCATATCTTTCAGCAAGGGATATCCACAAAATTTGAGAAGGAATATGGCGAATGAGTTGAGAGTCCTTGAAGTTGAAAAGACAGGGAAGTACCTGGGAATACCATCAGAATGGGAGGCGTCTAAAAAGCAAATGTTTGCGTGGATATTAGCCCGAGTCAACATGAAATTAGAGGGGTGGAAGGAAAACTTGATCTCAAAAGCTGGCAAAGAAATCCTACTCAAAATAGTGGTTCAATCGTTGCCTCAATATACCATGTCTATTTTTAAAATCCCAATATCCATTTGCCAAGCTATTGAAAGGCGAATAGCTTCGTTTTGGTGGAAAAATAGTGAATCAAAAAACAGGGTTGCACTAGAGAAAATGGGAATTGCTGAAAAAATGAAAAGACTCCAAAGGAATAGGATTTAGAGATCTTACATCATTCAATCGAGCTATGCTTGGTAAACAAGCATGGAGACTTTCACAAAATACACCTTCTTTATGGTGTAAGATTCTAAAAGGGATCCACTTCCCTCACGGCACATTTTGGAATGCTGAAAAAGTGTCCCGACCCTCCTGGGGTTGGTAAAGCATCCTAACGAGCAGAGAAGCTATTTCACCTTTAGCGATATGGTCAGTGGATAATGGAGAGAATATTAATATAAGAGAAGACAAATGGCTTAAGAGAGGAGTTATTGGCGGACCAGCGAATTGTGATGAACCCACACGAGTTTCTGAACTGATTCTTAAAGAGGAAGATAAATGGGATGAACAATCTCTCCATAGACTGTTCGATGAGCAAATTGTTAGCGAAATTCTAGTGACTTCTTTGAAAACCCAAAACACACGAGACAAGTTGGTGATAGGTACCGAAAATGGTCATTTCACGGTTAAGAGTGCATATAACAAGGATCGACAATTCGTTTCGCAAACTACAAGAGAGCATTCATCAACATCATTTCAACCACCCCAGGAGTTGTGGAACAGAATTTGGCATATGAACCCCCCTCCCTCAAAAAAAAAGTCATTATCTTTTTGTGGAGTTTGTGTCAAAATGCGATCACAACGAAGGAAAATATTACCCGAAGATTTATGCCCATTTTGCAAATATGAACCAGAGACAATAGAACATTTGTTTTTGCTTTGCCCCTGGACCTCATAGATTTGGGCGAATCCTGCATTAAAAATTAAAATTTCGCGAGTAGGTTTGTCAAGAATTGAAGAATTGTTACTAAAACTCGGGGACAGAGCAAAAAACTCACCGTCCTTCGAGTTTGTTGCATGAGTCATTTGGTTTATATGGAGGGTGAGAACGACTCCATTTTTTGGAACCGACACCTAAATCCAGAATTTTTTATTGAATCGACACAGAATATGCTCAGTAATTGGTGGAAATGGAACGGCAAAGAACAAGATCCCATAGTAGAAGAAGAAGCCTACCTCGACGTTGGACGCCTCCAAAGATCATAACTTTAAAGGCAAATTTTGATGGATCCTTTGTCGAGGGGGTCAAGGGGTCGACTGTTGGAGCCTTCACGTGCATTGTCCGAGACATGCACGGAATTTTGGTGGACGGAGTAGCAAATCTGGCCTCGGCGTCATCTGCAATACACACCGAAACCCTAGGGTTGCTAGCAGCTCTCTCTCTCTCCTCGAAGTGAAAAGAGACGAAGAGATTGTACTAGAGTCTAACTATTTGACTTTAGTTAACTCAGTGAATATTTCAGAGTGTAGAGTTTGGGAAGTGACGCACTTATCTTAGAAGTCAGGCGGGTCATAGGCCGGTTCAAGAATATTACTTTAGCTCCCTGTACTAGAGAGTCTAATAGAGTAGCTGACTAGATTAGTAAGGCCCAGAGAGTCTAATAGAGTCTAAATTCCTTTAGCTCCCTGTACTAGAGAGCCCAAATTCCTTTAGCTATAAAACATAATATTACTTTAGCTCCCTGTACTAGAGAGTCTAATAGAGTCTAAATTCCTTCTAATTGGGTAGCCCAACCCCCCTTACCCCTTTGGGATTTACTCTGTTTTGATGCCCCGGTAGTGGGCCATGGAAGTTGAGATTTTCATATTCAATAAAATTTTGTTTTGAACAAAAAAAATGGCAACAAAAAAAGAGAAGGTTTATAGCTGAATTGACAAAATTGCAATATATTTAAAACATTTTTGGTAATTTTCCTTGCTAGCAATTTGATGATGACAAGCCACGATGGTAGTGGCGCTGAAAGTGGCAACAGCGATGACAACCTAAGGACGATTACATGTGGGATACGATTCGAGATAATTATCGAAGACAACAAAGAGCAGCGATTCCTTCCACTGGATTATGAGCAGTTATCATTCCAGTAAAAGTGTGTCCAAGCGTGGAAAAGCAAACAAAGTTAGTCCTACTCACTTGTCGGTTGAATTAAATGGAGAAGTTCCCAAATTAAAGGAGATGAAGAATAGTTTTCCATAGGAAAAATGACACAATAGTCCTGAACTTTAGTCTAATGTGCAATGTGATCTCTACACCTTAACCCAAAGTGCAATTCGATCTCTAAACTTTTAGTTTGTTTAATGTCGTCCCTAAATTTTTGGTACATGTTCAATTTAGTCCTTGAACTATATGAAAATGTTCAATGTAGTCCTTCCATTAATTCAAGTTTGGGGACTACATTGAACATGTACCAAAAGTTCAAAGATCACATTAAACAAATTAAAAGTTTAAGAACAACATTGAACATTAAGTTAAAGTTTAGGGACTACATTGAACAAATTATAAGTTCAGGGACCACATTGCATATTGGGCCAAACTTCATGAACTGTTTGTGTCATTATTCCTTTTTCACATGATATTCTCGTGAAATCATAAAGAATTTATGCTTCCACAATTTGATTTCAAAGGGGATTTGATGTAGGACGTCCTATATGAACAATTCCATGAAAAGATTGGTCTTGCCAAATAGAAGAAGATTAAGTTGTTTTGGGTGTTATCTTGTTTGCTATGTTAGACTATGGTTGGGAGTGTTACTTTTTACAATATGGTTATTATCTTATTTTTGGGGATGTTATCTAACGAAATTTCTAACAATTTACAGTTTTTTAATTACTTGCTTGGTGATCAAGTTCTGACACCTTATAAACAAGAACAACTATGATATTTAACTAAATAAAAAACCATAGTTTTAGTAGTCCAAAGATCAATTAGAGGAAAAAAAATATGTCACAATGCTATATTTCATAAGTAAGGAATTTATTAAAAAGGAAAATATGATGCTCTTACTAGATAATATTAACCTAAGAATGCAAGGAAAAGAATAATAGTAATTTAAATGCAGAAATTAAATTCTATGAAAAAATTTCCATTATGTGTAAATTCTAGGGCAGCCCTGGCGCCGCATAGTGCGGGGTCAGGCCCTATGCAAGCCCTTGCAACGCCAAATAAGCCTTGGCTTAAAAAATATTTCTCGATAAATGAATTATTTGGAAAATATTTTTCTAAAAATAATCGTTTGTATTGCTTACAAAAATTGAATGAAATAAAAATAATTCCATTGTTCATGAAAATATTTAGACATAAATTGTTATTGGTAATGGAAAAATTTTCATTGACTAATTATTTAAGCAATACATTCGATCATTTTGAGGAAAATATTTTCCAAATCATTCATTTTTCGCAAAACAAACGGATCGTTGGTTTTATCTTTCAGGGAATTCCAGCGAATGAAGGTAGGTCCAAGGAGGGTATGCAAACGTTGGGCGATCAGCTAGGGCCTAAATTCCTTTTTTTCTTTCTAAAATTAGTAGTCATAATGTCAAAATTAGCTTAGACATTTGAATAATATAATTGTTACTCCTCTAAACTTAAAATTTAGATTTTGGAAAAAAAAAAAGAAGTCATTGTGCTGCTAAAATTAGCGTAGCTATTATATGATTATCTAAGTATTGCTATATTGATTAATTGAAATATGAAGTTATAGGGACTTGAGGAGAATATATTGAAGTGTTTGCATCTATAGAAAACCTTGTCAAATTAGCCGACCTATAGACAGAGGGAATCAGGCCGACGAACCGGAGGGGTGGAGACCCATGAGGACCGTTGGTTCAAGAACTGAGAACCGGGACCTCATTCATGTGATTATCTCTTGATACTTTTTTTTTAAATTACTGAAATATATTTTTTTTTCTTATGAAATCGACTCTATCTTTCAAAAATTGACCTCCATGCATTAAATATCATTGATTGATTTTTTGAATGCTTATTTGAGACGTGAACTTAGATGATTGCACAGCTCTGCATTGTGAATAAATTTTTTGAATCGAGCATGTCATGATAACCCATGTCGTTGTGGTATTACTTTGAATGTCATTTTTTTGGGTCGAAAAGGACACTTTCATTCATTGACACAAACCATCGGCACATGATAGATGAGTCTCGAAACAAAAGATATTCCAAAAGGGTGAGGGGGAAATAGACAACCAAATAGAGGGGAGGTATTTCCTTCAATGGGCTTTAACGAGCCCATCAACTAGTGGGTTGGCCTCGCGCGGGCAATAAGTCAAAGTCAATTCTTTCATCTAGGCCAAGTGCATACAGTAGTCGTCAATCACGCTTCGCAAGGCTCATGTCATTTTGATATGACTTTGAATGTCATTCAAATACATAAAAGCGCCTAGATATTGAAATTGCACATTGTTGCGAAGTGCATGCCGTCATAAATTGCACACTAATATTGAAATCTAACTGCTTTTATAGGATTGGGTGTCCCCTAAAGGCATTGGGCTTATGTCCTGTTTGATTGAATGCTGCTTTGTTGGGATTTGATTCATCCTCGTTAGTAGTTCATACTCGCACGCTATATGTATACATGAGGTGTGTTAATTGGATTGGCATTGGATTCCTTCCCATTTGATTGAACGCTATTTTGATGAGATTGAATTCATTCTAGTGAGCCAATTAGCATTCGGACGCAGTTCTTGCATGCATATACAGGGTTATATTGACTATTGTTTGTCATTGGATGCAAGTCTATTTGGGCTTGTTCTTTGTTATGAATTGGATTTATCCATTTGTTTAATTTGCTTTTGTACACATTTCATATTTTTAAAAAAGCACTAATCACGCACGTCACGACAGAATTGAGTCTCATAAATGGTTCACATGAAGGTGGATGGTGAAGTTTTTATTTTCAATTTTGAAATACTCAAGAGAAAATTATTCATATATACAAATTAAGAGATTCCATAATACTCCGTGGAAGAACTTACATAAGGAATGTGGTACCTAGACCAATTCTTCCCCTGCGTGAAACCGGACCTTCGACCTAGATATTTAATTTTCATAACCAATTGATCTATAAATGACTAGCCGATTTCCTCCCGGTACCTAGGATTGAAGGTTCTCAATTGACCTAAGAAATGACTAGTGGCGAAAATCATATAGTTCTTTTGATTTGCTATCTGATAAAGCAAATACATTTCCACGTCAAGCATCTCATCATAGCTTTGTAATAAAGTATCACTCAAATTCGGTAACTATAACACAAAATGCTAAAATTCCGATTGCTTCATTGTCGCGCACGTCTTGCCGCTATCACGTGACGCTTACCATATCTGAACCCATGATTGTCCACAAGAAAGAAAATCTCTAAACACAAATTAGTAAGAGAAATAATTAAGTGACGATCCTTAATCAACTCAGAAATTAACAGCATGTTCACGATCACAAAACAAATAGATAACAAATAATTATAAATTATTATGGGGTCCACTTCTTCAAGAATTTGTAGTACACAACATATTACTCTTACTGTGGCCCAAAAACCATTATGCTAGCAAAACCTAATTAGGAATCAATACAGAAGAATATCTCAAATATAGACAGACACCATGGCATCATTTGGTACTATTGAATTCCCCAATTCAAACAAATATCATACATGGGACCACACATTGCACGAATCCGATACATGTGAATTCATCCAACACACAAAAAAAAAACCCTTGAATAATTATAGTTCCTCTGCTTCCAAGGATTTGTGTGCATCGTGAGATGCAAATGAGTCGCATTCGTGCAATTTTTCGAACTTTTAAGAGAGTCTTTTAGGAGTTCGAGCCGTAAAACAAATTTACTATTGTAGAGAGCAAATAATCAAAGAGAAGAAATTAGGGTCGATGCTCCCAGAAACAAAGCAAAATGAAAAATCAAACAAGAGAAAGAAAAATGTGCTGATGTATCTATCTAAATGGATTGTAACTATTGAATCCGACAAATTTCATGTAAAACCTGTCGAACTCGATGGTTCAGGCGATGTCAGTGTGCGGACTAATCGAACAAGTTCTTGAGAGCGTTTTGTTTCGAACATGATACGAGCACCAACTCCTTGCGGCTCCCGATCTGGGAGCTCGTTAAACTGTTAGTTGACGGTGTGGTTGGGCCGTTATCCGGGGTCACGCCTTGTCTATGCATGTAGTCCCATTTATCTATGAAGAGATACAAGAAGGCGATCAGAGAGACTTGAGCGGTGAAGAGGATGTTCCACACCCACGAAGCTCTCGATGTCTTGTCGTGAAAGGCCATTATGCCGGTGTAGATGTTGATGATCCCCAGGAGTGAAACGGCTGTTCCGAGAATCCAATGCAAGAAATACCAAGTGCTTCTCCTTTTAGTCCCCCTCCGTTGATTCATGGTGGGAAAAAAGGTATTAGTAAAGGATGTTAAGATGACACTAGCAAAGGATTAAAGGAATTCCAGACTACTTTTATATGACAATTGGGATGGGGAAGTTTATAAAAGTCCCCGAGATGGATTTGTAATCCCTTTATGATTATCGAGTTAAAGAGTAAATTCAATTTTATCGTAAACCATATAAGGAAGACCCCTTTTCGTGACAAGCGGAATTCTTTTTTGCCAAGAAATGCGAGGCTAATACTGATTTTTTTTTTTAAAAGTGCATTTAAAATCCTAAATCTTTTAACTTGTTCAATCTAGTCCTAAACATTTTTCAAAGTGTGCAATTCGTCCTTTCCACAGATAGTACTAAAAATTGCATGCATGGTGGCATTAAATTGTATTTCTCAACATTGATTTAGGATTGATTATTCCAAATACAAAACTTGGGAATGGTACTGTACTTTTTAGTGAAGATATAAGACTTAATTGTATCAATTAAAAGGTCTAGAACTCGATCACATTCCCACATAATATTTGATGCTTACAATAAAATTTTCCCAATTTATTTTTGTTTAAATTTTTTGGCGTACATGTGAAAGACGGATCAATGACATTTGAAAGTGAGACTACGAAACTTAATTACAACTCCTTTTATGTAATATATACAAAATACAGTGAGTGAATTAAATCAAAGGTATCTCATTTGTCTTTACATTTATTCAAGACTTGCTTTCAATTTTTTCAATCAGGCAATTCAACTTTTTGCTTTCGCTTTCAATGAATCACTTTGGCAACTTATTGTTGATGACCTTTGGGAAAACCGAAAGTTAAGACTTTTTGATGAAAATTGAAGTAAAATAAGTGACCCTTTTTGCTTATGGCTGACTTCTACTTTTTACTTTGACTTCTTGCAATATTATTTGACTCATATTTAGGGTGAAACGTTAGAAAATTCGAGTATTTAGTTATTAGATTCGTACATAAAATTATTTCATAGTTAAAGATGTTGCCTTTGTCAGATTAAGAAATCGTGCATTTAATAGATTAATCAACTTTGTTAATCAATTCCAACAATTTTCATCATATCATCATCAGAGAAAGTATATTACCTACGGGGTCTCAGGAGTCCAGTCAAGGCTTGTACCCAAATGGCTACATAGAGAATGAGGCCAATTCTCTTATGCTGGTTGTCGAATGAATTTTCGAAGGTTTTGATTGATAGTATAGCTCCAGATGTGGCGAGGAGTAGTGAGAGTACCTGTCAAATAAAAACTATAATACTATAGGCGAGACATAAACTAAAGAAAATAGATCGAAAACGTAGGAAATCCAAAAGATATTCCTTTCCCAATTGCACGAAGAACCTGAGAAGTTGAATCTCCTTGTGTTCTCCTGAACTAGCTTAGAGATATATATCAAAAGGCAGATTGTGCAAGTGAATTAGGTACACGGCACATGTTCATGCGGTATCAAATGTAGATTGAGTTATATGTTTGGATCACTAACCCTAACTTTTTGCTCGTGTCTTATTTAGTTTGTGAAGTTCATGGGGTATGGCAAATTTTGTGAGATCAATACCAACTATTTTGAGAACTCAAACCGTTAGATAAAACATAGAGAGCTATAAGAAGAAAGGTAAATAAGGGGTCCAAAAGATTTAAACTCGTGATCTCTTACTCTAATATCAGAACATTTTTCATGGGATCCTACCAACTATTCTTAAAGTTTTAAGCTGTTAAATGAACGAGTGACTTAATTTTATAAATATTCTAACAGGGTTTTTTATATTCTCGAAGTTTACCTTTTCAAGATGAGTGTCTTAGTTATATAATCTTTTGTTATATATATAGCACCTGTAGATTCCCTTTGAATATAGGGTCCATGGATTTGTGCTGATCATTCATGGAGTGCCCCAACTTTAGTGAAAATCAGTAACTTTAGTGTCACCACCGCGAGTTCATTCCTCTCCAATAGTATTTCTTGTAATTCAAGCACTCATTATTGGGGAATGGCTTATAAAGAATCAAGAAACGTTTTCCACAATTAAAAAGAACAAAACGCTGAAAAAGAAGCAGACACCATGATTAGAGTCATTGGACACCTCCCTGGTGGTTATGATGTCTACACAAAAATCAACTTCTTTAGGACCCTACGATCCTATTCTATGCAAACTGAAAGCATTTTCATGTCCTCCAACAACTTTTCTTACACATTGTTTTTTTCAGGAAAGACTTCTTGTTCTTCACAAATCACTGACCATAATATCTTAACAACATGTAGAATGACAATAATGCAGCTTAATGAATAATTCTGTTACCTGCAAGATGACATGAATGAAAAAGAACGCTTTGGCCCGTGCGCGGTTTTCCTCTCTAATGGACAATCGTATTACGAGTATTCCGAGAGGCATCAAGAAACCCATTGACGACCAAAGCAGGAGCCCGTGCACTGCTATGTCCTTGTTTATCTTCGCATTCATCTACAAAAAGAAGAGATGATCAAGCAAAGCAACTGCAATCGAATTTAACTCCCGGAAGATCAGAGGTCGCAGGGAATGAAAGGGTCCAGCTCGAATGAACGCAAACACAATCGAAAAGGACGTACCTTGTGAAGATTTTGGCGAACGTTCTTGTGACCTTGAATTTGGTTCACCTCGCCGGGTTCATGAGCAGCCAAGGGAAGAAGAAAAGCTTGACATGCGGGAATTGCTAAGATTGCCAGCATCTTAGAGTAAATGCTGCATGCACTCTCTCTCTCTCTCTCTCTCTCTGGGTTCAGCTTTTGAGGATTGTGATGAAGATGAAGCCCATCAGTTTATACTTTGAAAGAAAGTGGCTAGTTGCAGAAAGTGCATGTGAGTCCTCCAACTTCTGGAGGATATATATAAACTTGGTGAAGTATATATTAAGTTCTAGTAGCCTACATTATGTGATCATTGATTATTATGACTACGTACAAGCATAGGGCTGTTTAATGGGGGTCGGCTAGTGTATCCAAGAAGATTATGGAGAGAGAAGATTAGAGAGGTAAATGAATGGGAATGTAGTGTGTTCTGTGGAGGTAGCTTTTCTGTGATGTGTGGGGCTTGACATTGTGACCTTTGGCAAAGCTTTTTCAATTCTTTTTGTCATCTGTAAAAAGACTTTGCAGGCAAAGTGTGGTGGAAGAAAGAGAGTCAAACTTTGAATGGATGGGCGTTGAAAAATGGGGTATTTGATCGTAGTTGCATGCAGCACGCAGATGTCACTATCGATCAAGCAAATGCAAACTATGCGCTTGAACACTGATCTTTGATCTCTTTTTCCTTTGAAACGTGTGAAGTTCGTTACTCAATACCCACCAACGCTATAAATTAATCTTGGAATACAGAGTACATGTAAGTGTTTGTCCCTAGTCATGCCACACCACCTCTAGAGCTCTCCAAGTGTGGTATTGTCCGTGGAGGCCCCGCCGCCCGCGGGGGGGGGGGGGGGGGGGCGGGGTGTGGGTGGGGTGTGGTGTGATGGTGCTGATTGGGATGTGGCAATACACAATAAGGGCAGGGCACTAGACAGAGGAGAGAAGAAGAAACCAAGGATTTTCTAATTGCAAAATTCTTAAATTACAACAACTGAGAATCTTTTCCCTCTAATCAAATAGGGTCGAGGTCCATCACACGATTCAATCTTTAATGTCATTTTTCTTCATTTTGTATTTTAAATAATGTAACGGTGTAATCAAATACTCAAATAAGTGAGTCATATTCAATACCTTCCAACTTTAAAATTGAAAAACCGGAGACAGAGAGATGCTGATTTGGGTGATGGCACGAATAATTATGCACATGAGCTAGTTTACTTTCCACATTAGTTAGTCTCATTAAAAAAATGTAAAAAAACTATAGACAAGCGTACTCGAAATTTATAGCCTACGTTATCTATAAAATATTCAGAAATATATTTTAACTGACCCTGAGTTAATGTTGTGAATACTTTTTTTGCTAAATTATTTTTGTATACGTGAGATTCAGAGGCTATTAACTATAAGCTGATAGGTCAAATGATGACGAGATCCATCGTGGTCACCCGTCTTCCTCTGTGTCATAATCATCGAAGTAAAGACAGCCATTATCATGCTCTACGTAGGAAAATATGGGGGAAGAAAAGGGTCTCAGATCTTCTTCAATCTGAGTGGGTGGATAGGAGGGGCCCCTATACTTTTGTTCATTCCCTTTTGTTCTTTATATCTGTGGGAAGCGACCTAGTTTCATTCAAGTGGCTCAATCCTATTGAATCATGATCTTTTGGAATCATCGTGCGGGTTTTACTGAGATGACTTGAAAGATGAAGTTGATTACAAATCTGAATAAGATAATTGTCGAAATTTATCAAATTGATTTGAGTAGTCATAATTCGTAGAGTCAAATTAATATTCATCGCGTTGTGTATATCTTGTCATATTCGAATTTTCTTTTTGAAGATCGATTTGCTTATGGATGCATACTCCATTCGATGCTAAAATGGTTCAGAATCGCTAAAAAGGATACGTTAGAACTAGAAGGATGATTCATATCCTCCTACTTTGGCATTCTGAGGATGACTAAATTTGTTTTGTAAACATTCATTGGTATTGTTCAGACACATATAACCAACATAAAAAGCAAAAAACATGATTTGAATTCCACTTTGATTCAGCCCATCATCATATTATTGGTGGTAACATCTCAAAATTTCATATTGGATGAGAGATGCCGTGTTGAATGTTATATAAATTAGCACCCACCTCAAATGGGCATCGCCTTGCATAAATACTCAAAGTACTCCAATTGACGGCTTGGCTTACGTGAAACATTTCGGGTTATTACACCAAACAATTACCTAAGTCCCTATTGAGTCAATATATTTAGCACCATTTAGTTCCTCACTATAATTGTTTCACTTTATGTGGTGCAAAAACTACAATTTTGAGATTGATCATTAGTTTAAGAAATTCAATGTATAAAAGCATAGGTAAGTGTTAGAATAGATGGAAAGTTATGAAAAAGTTTTAAGTCCTCTCGGAAGATATGTATTTGGCATTGCCAGGACTCATGATAGACATCGATCTCATTTTCACTTAAGATGAATTTAATTCGTGAAAAATGAATGATTTGAAAAATATTTTCCTAAAAATAATAACTTGTATTGCTTACAATATGCACGAAAAAAAATTCATTGTCCATGAAAATATTTAAATTGTTGTCTATAATAAAAAAATAATCTATTGACTAATTATTTTAAATGATATAAGTGGTTATTTGAATGGAGCCTTAGGGTGTGTTGTCTGTTTGAGTGAAAAAAAATTTCAAGAATTAGTTTTTAGAACTTTCACGCGTTTGGTTTGCTGAAAACGATCAGTTAATGAAAAATCATTTATGATTTGCATGCTTAAAATTAAGGAAATGAATTTCTAAACCTAAAAAAGGAAAAACAGTTTTTTGAAAAAAATGATTTTCATGAAAGTATTTTTCTTTATCACGAAGTTTTGCTCAAAATAAACACATGTAGTCTCGATATCTTTCATGTTTAATCGGTGATTGTGAATTTGTGATAAATCCTAAAAAATAACATAAAACACCCTTTAAAGACAGCTAATATCCCAAAGTCACTGCCTCTTCACATGCCTCAATGACCTTTGTCCGATATGGGAATTTTGCCCTTTTGTCTAAAGGTTCCCAAAATGCAATCATTGTATGAGACATGTGGGGGCCGGCAAAAAGATGAAATAGTGCGCGCTTTGGGGGTTGGAGGATATGGAATGTGGTGATTGAACAAAAGTGGCTTTGGCCCCCACGTCCAAATGAAAGCAGCACTTGACTTCTTCGCTTCAATGATAATGGACATTGAAAAGCAGCACCAATGAAAGGTGAGCCAAATGATGCTCCTCGGTTCCCCCCCTAATCAGAAGTTTTCAGATTTGTGATTGAGTGCTAGTAAGCTAATATAGTTTGTACAAGAAGATGGTCGCAGTTTGTACATTTGGGAAACGGGATAAGTGCAATAAAAATACTAAAATTTATTACTGGAGAATAAATGAGTCATAAAACTTTCAAAAAGTACAATTAAGTCCTAAAACTCGTCGCGAAAGTACAATTAAGTCCTCAAACTTTCAAAAAGTTGCAATCAACGGAAGGATTTGATTGGACTAATTTGACAAGTTTTAGGACTTGACATCACTTTTTGAAAGTTTTTGCACTTTCGTGATAAGTTATAAAACTTTCAATGCATTTTTCCCTTCGAGAAACCTCTACCTTTCTCATTACATCTACTTTTAAAAAAAAAAAAAAGAGTGGATATGTTTCGCTTGACATTGGCTCTCCTCAAATAGTTGACTTGATAGTCGACTTGACAATGGAAATTACCTCGCCCCGACTCATGTGTTCTAACAAAAAATCACAGGTCACTTGCGCTTCGATATTGACAAACGATCATGCACCGGGAAAGAAGACGATAAATTGATGCTTGAGTTGTAATACTAATCAAATGAATCCATTGATGACAGCCTTTATATTTTTCAAAGAGTAAGAGCAAGTGTTTGATTGACAAAAGTATGTGAACAACTGGGATGGCTATAAATAAACTGTTGGAAATAACCGGAAATAAAGAGTACGGAATCAAAGGATATTGTCATGACGAGTGCACTGACTAATCTTCCACTGATCACTTTGGTCTGCCTTGACTCGCCCCGATCTAAAATCTTCCCTTCGGCTCAGTCAATGTCCGTGGTCGATTTTGAGCGCCAATAGGATATAAAAAAAAGAGTAAAAATATATAAAAGGAAAAGAGTTAAATATCACGAAAAATCCTAAATAGGTACGTTTGTGATAAATTTATCCCAAACTACCCCAAACTGGTACACCTATGACAATTTTACCTTATGTTAGTTTCCGTTAAATTTTACCTTCAAATTTCTAAATTGGATAACAAGTGGCAGATGATAGATGTACCAATTTGGAGTTTTACCCTCCGTCTGTCACAAATGTACTATTTTGTGATTTTTCATGATATTAATCTAATTTAACGAAGGGTAAAATTGTCACAAATGTACCAGTTTAAAATTTTTGGTGGTCAAAAATTTAGTTTAGGATAAATATATCACAAGTGTACAAATTTGTGATTTTTAATGGTAAAAAAATTAATTTTGGGTAAATTTGTCGCAGGTATATCAACTTGAGGTTTTCGTGGTATTAACCTAAAGGAAAATATAGTGCAATAGAAAACAAAAGATGTACGAATACAAAATTTCCTATTTACATTTTATATTTACAGTTGGTGAATATGTGGAAGAGGAAATATATCTTTATTACAATGCAGATTTGTTATAAGTAGTGCAGTCTCTAATCATTTCCGCATACTAGATAAAGTCAACCGTATTAATAAGGCCAGGTAAAGTTATATCGATAATCAAAATGGTATCTTGCACTCGATTCTAGAGCCAAGAATATCGACATCACACCTCATTCTACACAAGTAAACACTTAGTACTAGAGCGCCTTCTACACACCATCCTAGGAGTGAGCAAAAGGATCCGTCCGAACTGGAAACCACCCGGCCCGACCGGTTCTGGGCAGTTCTTGGAGGCACCGGTATGGTTCCCAATTCATTTCTATCTTAGATTGTGAATGGCCCAGCTGGTTCGTTTCCATTCCTAATCATTTTTGTTTTTCTTTCAGTCATATTCTTGCTCCTTCGGTTTTTATAAATACGGTCTCTACCTTGTTTGAAATCAATCTCATAGAAGAGCATCATCTTGCAGTCCTAACTTCAATCCATGAAAACTGGTAGTTCATGCTAATGAACAGAAGATAGAAGACTGTGATGTGCAAGAACCGGTTACTGGGTGGGAACCAAACCGCCCGAAAATTGATCAGCCCCACACCATCCCATCTGACGATAAAGCTTGTTTGATAATTTAATTAGGATTTAATTCTGGAGACTCCATCAAGTCAAGAATTCACATAAAGTGGTAAGTAAAGAGGGGTCTAATTATTCACCATAAAATAATAATTGATAGCAACTAGAATCCTACCAAATATAGTACTAAACCCAACCAATAAATTTATCATTATTCTATGTTTAGTAAGAAAACTATGATATTCGGGTATCAATTTTCAATTATCATCAAACTAACCTTTTTTATATTTATTGTGAGCACTTAAGATTATCAACACTAAAAATCAGCATTGAAAGTTTCTAAAACTTTTCTTTCATTTGTATAAAAAAAAATATTTCCTCGTGAAAAAAGGTTTCGCTCAACAATCGATTCATCAATATCTTTCTTAATTATTTGGAAAAAAACCACAAAAAACTCTAAACTATGCCCACTATGAAATATTTGCTCTAAACCTTTTTTTTACATAAAAAAACTCTAAAATATGTGCACTTTGACACATTTATCCTAAACTTTCTTTTTGTGATATAAAAATCCCAAACTTGTACTTATTTATCCTCCATTAATGTTCTGTCATATGAATTTTCAACCAAAATGACGCCGTTTTTATTTCAATTAAGCCACGTGGACATCATGTCAAAACCATTTGCTTTCATGTGTCCATATAGATAGATTTTTAAAGGTATTCATTAATGGAATATTGACGAAGGGTAAATGTATCACACAAGTACCAGTTTGAGATTTTTGATTTCACAAAAAAAAGTTTAGGATAAATGTGTCACAATGAACATAATTTTGGATTTTTTGTGGTTTTTTCACTAATTGTTTTGGTTACTCAATATCACGTGCAAGCCCACGGGATCCACAAGCCTTTGAAGACAAGCACCGGACTAAAAGCGTACTGCATTCTCGTCTCTTTGCAAGCGATAGTCTCCGCGATCATCAGCTGCATCATGTTCAACTAGTAATTTTGAAAAGACAAAAAGATCATGAAGCTCGTTGGGCGGTCACGTCTTCTTCATTTGGTTGATCATTAAAGGCGATTTTGTTGAGTAAAGTAAACATGGATATAAAGCTTCATTTGAAGAAAGACACTGTAAAAATCACAATGATCTCAGCATTGCTCCAAGAGGTGATGCTCGCTGCACATAACATATGATTCAGCTACAATTTCGTTCATCAACATAGGAAGAGCAACCGGCCAATGCACATAACATATGATTCAGCCACAATTTCGTTCATCAACATAGGAATAGCAACCGGCCAATGCACAGCAAAACCACGTCTTTTCACTGCTCGAGCTCTAGGCTCAGCCGAAGAGCATCCTAGTACGTGTTTACCTACAATGCATAACTTAGAACAAAAGCTAACTCCAATCTTGCATACAACATTTACACTGGGCAATTCGGTTTCACCAAACATCACCTTTACCAGCCATCACGGCGAGTGCACCCGCCCTAGACTGTCTAATAGAACTTAAGCAAAGACCAGAAGGAGCGCCCACCCTCCAAGCCCGACAGCCAAAATGAATCCTGCATTCGCATTCCTGCCGGCCTGTGAAAACCACACCCGGGCATCATCAACCACCGACCCGCGGAGCGAGCTCATGTCGTCGCTCCTTGTGTTGTAGTACACACTGTAGAACGCGATTCGCGTCCTCTCAGCCTTGGCTGTGAAGTTGATGCTTGCAGTTTGGAACGTCGAGTTCGCATTCGGGGTGTGATGGATGTTCTCGGCTTGATTCCCGGCAAATGCCATCACAGCAAGTGGTTGTTTGCACTTGTCACCGACGTGGCCCAGGGCGAACGATAGGGTGTAATCTTTTTCGGGCTTCGTCTCGACCATTTGGGAGATTATGCCTTCCTTTCCTGAAAGGAGCTCGATAGCCCGCTTGCCCTGCGGAACTGAGAAATGGTAGGAGTCGATGTAACAAACGGCCCGGTTAGACTCAACGCTCCAGCCAGGTAGGGAGGAGGTGTTCTCGTCGAGGTTGGTGGGAACACCTCGAGAGATGGGAGAAGAACAGCTCCAAAGTTGTGTGCAGCCTTGGTTAAGTGCCAAATCAGAAAAATACTTTGGTGCCAACGGCGAGAAATTCCGGCCAAATTAATACGTGGCATTTATAATTAAATTTTTAATCTTAGTTGGATTTTTTTAAAAAATTAGTCTACGTGGCATTTCCACGTATATATTTTGATTTTTTAAATACTTTTCTGAATTTTTTTTTTTTTTTCTTCTTTTCTTTTTTCTTTTCTTTCTTCTCCCTTTGGTCACCGCCTGGTGACCGGAGGCCAGCCACCGGCCGCTGGCCTCGTCCGGCGAGGCCGCCGCCGCCACCTACAAGTGAGGCCGGCCGACCCTCGCTGGCGATGGCGGGCAAGCCCCGGCGAGTCGGCCTCGCCTCGCATGGGCGAGGACGAGCCCGGCTAGGGCGAGCCCCGGCGAGGGCTCCCTCGCCGAGATCCGGCGAGGCCGGCCGTCGCCTGAGCCACGGCGGCCTTGCCCGGACGTCGCCCGAGGCGGCGTCCCGGCGGGCGAGCGACATCTGCGGGGCCGCCGTGGCTTGGGCGACGCGGATTTGGCGAGGGACCCTCGCAGGGCTCGCCTCGCCCATGCGAGGCGAGGCCGACCTCGCCGGGCTTGCCCCGTCGCCCGAGGCAAGGGTCGGCCGGGCCTCACCTATGGCGGGCGACGGCGACCTCGTCCGGGTGAGGCCGGCCGACCTCGCCCGGCGACGGCGGGCAAGCCCCGGCGAGGTCGGCCTCGCCTCGTATGGGCGAGGGCGAGCCCCGGCGAGGTCGGCCTCGCCACGCATGGGCGAGGGCGAGGGCGAGCCCGGCGAGGTCGGCCTCGCCACGCATGGGCGAGGCGAGCGAGCCCGGCGAGGCTCCTCGCCGATCCAGCGAGGCCGGCCGTTGCCCAGCCACGGCGGCCCGCCTGGACGTCGCCCGGGGAAGCGACGCCGGGGGCCGCGTGGCTGGGCAACGGCCGGCCTCGCTGGATCTCGGCGAGGAGCCCTCGCGGGGCTCGCCCATGCGAGGCGAGGCCGACCTCGCCGGGGCTTGCCGCCGTCGCCGGCGAGGGTCGGCCGGCCTCGCGTGGGGGGGGGGAAGAAAGAAAAGAAAAAAAAAAAGAAGGAAAAAAAAAGAAAGAAAAAAAAAAAAAGGAAAAAAAAAAAAATTATTTAAAATAAAAATGCTGATCGTATCTCCGGCGAGAGCCACATCGGCTTCAAAAATTAATAAAAAATGCCACGTCGGATTTCCGGTCAACCGACCGGAGTTGGCACTTAAGGGCGCATGAATACCTAACGTGCCGGCGCTATTTACGAACAAAATGATTTTTTTATTCTGGAAACAATTTTTGAGTATCCGAAGGCGTTTGATAAATGTCCAAAATTTCTATTCCTAGAGAAGAAAGAACGAAATGCGTTTGGTAACTACACAAATTTTCTGTTCCCAAATAATATTTTAATAATATTTTGAATTGTTTAAATTTTTTTTTCTTTTTACTTTCTTCTTTGGCCATGGCCGGTCGCCGTCGCCGGCCGACCGGCCACCCAGGCCGGCGAGGGCGTCACGGACCTCGCCGGCCGCCGGCGGAGGCGAGGTTGCCCTCGCCGGCGAGGGCGAGGCGGACCCTCGCCGCCCGGGCGAGGCGGCCTCGTCCGAGACGGCGAGGCTCGGCCTCGCCCGGATCGGCGAGGCCGAGCCTCGCCGTCGCGACCCAAGGTGAAGCCGACCTCGCCTGGGTCGCGACGGCGAGGCTCGGCCTCGGCAGATCTGGCGAGGCCGAGCCTCGCCATCTCTAGGCGAGGCCGACCTCGCCGTCGCGACCGACGGCAGGAGGCTCGGCCTCGCTCGATCTGGGCGAGGCCGCCTCGCCAGCGGCGAGGGTCCAGCCTCGCCCTCGCCGGCGAAGGCCGTGACGCCCTCGCCGGCCACAGGGGTGGCCGGCCGGCGCGCACAGCGGCCGGCGGCTCACCAGGGAACAACACACAAAATAAGAAATGAAAAAAAAAGAAAAAGAAGAAAAAAACTGATTCTCAAAATTGTAGAAACAAGAAGCAACTTTTTTACTTCTTGTTTCTCTTCCAAAATGTTTCTCGGCACAAATTTTTGCAAAAATGTGCCGAGGAACAAAAGTTTACCAAACGCATTTACTCCCAAACTATTTAGGGAACAAAAAACGAAATTTTCACTATTTAGCACGTTACCAAACGGGCCCTAAGTGATCTTTTTTCAAAATTTTGGCACTTAAATGATCCAAATAAAACTTTTGGCACCAAAGTAAGGCTCGTCACAACTTTTGGCACCAATGCTGTTCCCCCCAGCAGGGAACACATCGGACCTTCTTCTAGGTCACCATTTAGCACAGCGTTCTCTGCAAACAACAGGACAGCAAATTATGCCAGGGCATGAATGTGGTGGACTATAGGTTTTTTGATGCTTCACAATAGCAAATGAGGATGTAAAACAGAAACGGCGACCTCGTTGCTAGGACTACGAATTAGAGAAACTTAAAATTCTTCTTTTCTCTCTTCATAAACAAATGTTTATGAAAACAGGAAAAAAAAGTTTCCTCTGTTCTGCTAAACCTGAAAACTAAAGCAAGTTGCTCTGTCAAAAGAAGTTTTTCTACCCTAAGATAAGCATGTTCTTCACATATCTACCAACAAAAGATATAAATGCTCTATGGTCAATATACACAGGACAGAACACATCACTCTCTCCTTTTCTGTAGATGACGTTTTAACGATTGCTCACTCGGGATGACGAGTAACATAAGTTTGATGATATAGTTGAAAATAGGGTGAAATGTTACAATAAACTCGTGAGATCGGGTAAATACTAAATGCCATTCTATTTCTAAAGCAAAGACGACATTAGCGCCTTTTCATGTAAGCGTGCCTTGGTCACTATTCATTTGAAGTTCCTTAATCTGGAAAGGATTTTCTTTCCCTTAAGTGGTACCAAGTGCAAGAAACACTTTGAGTTTCCAGAGTGTTCAGTGAAAATTAATTGCACAACGTGGAACTTTCATTCAGAGGAATAGTGGTCTGAACAAACAAGGGGGACAAATGACTAAATGCTACTTGCCCTACTGATCAGAGGACTAGCGATCATGGAAAGAGCAGGGACAAAATTCAATGCAGAATACAATCAAGGAAAATCGTGGTTGTTTCTCATCCCAAAATTCAATTCATGAAACCCAAAGTTCACTTGCTTAAGCTTTTCTCGTCCTAAAAAAAGATGTTTATAAAAACAAACATGTGATTTATTGCCCTACCTCTGCGAAACCTCTACTTTTCTCATTGAACGTTTACTTTTTTAAAAAATAAAAAATAAAAAAGAGTGTAGATATGTTTCGCTCGACATTGGCTCTCCTCAAATAGTAAGTCGACTATGACAATGGAAATTACCTCGCCTCACAGACGACTTGACAATGGAAATCACCTCGCCCGTGACTCATGTTTTCTAACATAATATCACGGGTCACTTGTGCTTCGATATGGACAAACGATTGTGCACCGAGAAAGAAACGATAAATTGATGATTGAGTTGTAATACTAAAAACAAACATGTGAGTTATTGCCCTACCTTTGGGAAACCTCTACTTTTCTCATTAAACGTTTACTTTTTAAAAAATAAAAAATAAAAAAGTGTGTAGATATGTTTCGCTCGACATTGGCTCTCCTCAAATAGTAAGTCGACTATGACAATGGAAATTACCTCGCCTCACAGTCGACTTGACAATGGAAATCATCTCACCCGTAACTCGTGTTTTCTAACATAACATCACGGGTCACTTGTGCTTCGATATGGACAAACGATTGTGCACCGAGAAAGAAAAGATAAATTGATGATTGAGTTGTAATACTAATCAAATGAATTCATTGATGACAGCATTTATTTTCAAAGAGCAAGAGCAAGTGTTTGATTGACAAAAGTAGATGAACGACTGGGATGGCTGTAAATAAACCGTTGGAAATGACAGGAAATAAAGAGTACGAAATTAAAGGATATTGTCATGACGAGTGCACGTGACTAGCGTCCCACTGATCACTCTGGTCTGCCTTGACTCGCCCCGATCTAAAATCTTCCCTTCGGCTCAGTCAATGTCCGTGGTCGATTTTGAGTGCCAACAGGATATAAAAAAGGAAGTAAAAATATACAAAAGAAAAAGGGTTAATGCTACAAAAAATCTCAAGTTGGTGTACTTATGACAAATTTATCAAAAATTAATTTTTTTAACAACGAAAAATCCCAAACTGATATATCTGTAACAATTTTACGATCTGTTAGTTTCCGTTAAATTTTACCGACAAATTTCTGAATTGGATGACACGTGACAGTTGACGGGTGTACCGATTTGAGGTTTTACCCTCGGTATATCACAGATATACCATTTTGTGATTTTCGCGATATTAATCCAATTTAATGGAATGTAAAATTGTCATAAATATATAAGTTTGGGGTTTTTGATAGTCAAAAAATTAATTTATGGTAAATCTGTCACAAGTATACCAGTTTAAGGTTTTTTATTGTCAAAAAATTAGTTCATAGTAAATTGGTCACATGTGTACCAGTTTCGGGCTTTTCATGGTATTAACCCAAAGGAAAATATAGTGCAATAGAAAACAAAAGATGTACGAATACAAAATTTCCTATTTACATTTTATATTTACGTTGGCGAATATGTGGAATAGGAAATATATCTTTTATTACGATGCAGATTTGTTATAAGTAGTACAATCTTTGAACATTTCCACATACTGGATAAAGTCAACCGTATTATTAAGGCTGGGTAAAGTTATATCGATAATTAAATGGTATCTTGCACTCAACTAGGCCCAAGAATATCAACATCACACATCATTCTACACAAGTCAACACTTGGTACTAGAGCACCTTCTACACACCATCCTAGGGGTGGGCAAAAAAAGAAACACTCGGCACGGCCGGTTTTGGGTGATCCCGGGAACACTGGTCCGGTTCTCAATTCATTTCTATCTTAAATTGTGAACATCCTAGCCGGTTCATTTACGTCTTAGATTGTGAACAGCCTAGCCGATTCGTTTCTGTTCTACTCATTTTTGTTTTTCTTTCAGTCATGTTCTTGCTCCTTCGGTTTTATAAATACGGTCTCTACCTTGTCTAAAATCAATCTCATAGAAGAGCATCATCTTGCAGTACTAACTGCTATCGATGAAAACCGGTAGTTCATGTTAATGAACAGAAGATAGAAGACTGCGATGACTTTGCAAGCCAATAACATTGTGCAAGAATCGGTTCCATTGGTCCACCCGAGAACCAGACCGCTCGGAAATCGACCACCCCCACACCATGCCATCTGACAATAAAGCTTGTTTGATAATTCAATTAGGATTTAATTCTGAAGACTCCATCAAGTAAAAAATTCACTTAAAGTGGTAAGTAAAGAGGGGTCTAATTTATTCGGCAGAAAATAATAATTAATGGCAACTAGAATCCTACCAAACATGCTACTAAACCCAACCGATAAATTAATCATTATTCTATGTTTAGTAAGAAAACTATGATATTCGGGTATCAATTTTCAATTATCATCAAACTTACCTTTTATTCTTATTGTGAGCACTTAAGATTATCAACGCTAAAATCAGAATTGAAAGTTTCTAACACTTTTCTTTCATTTGTATAAAAATTTATTTAATTGTGAAAAAGGTTTCGCTCAACAATCAATTCATCCATATCTTTCTGAATTATTTGGGAAAAAGCCATAAAAAACCTCAAATTATGCCCTTTATGAAGCATTTACCATAAACTTTTTTATGACATAAAAAACCCCCAAAGTATGTGCACTCTCACACATTTATTCTAAACTTTTTTTTGTGACATAAAAAATCCTAAACTTGTACCTACGCGACACATTTACCATCTGTTAATATTCTGTTATATGATTTTTCAACCAAAACAAGTCGTTTTTATTTCACTTAAGCCACGTGGACGTAATGTCAATATCGTTTGCTTTCCAGCGTCTATATAGGCATATTTTTATCGATGTTTATTGACGAAATCTTGACGGAGAGTAAATATATCACACATGTACAAGTTTGAGACTTTTGATTTCACAAAAAAAAGTTTAGGATAAATGTGTGTCACATTAAGCATAGTTTCGATTTTGTGGTGGTTTTTTGACTAATTGTTTCGGTTACTTTATATCATGTGCAAGCCCACGGGATCCACAAGCCTCTGGAGACAAGCACCGGACTAAAGCTTATCTCATTCTCATCTCTTTGCAAGTGAGAGTATCCGCAATCATCAGGTGCATTATGTTCAACTAGTAATTTTGAAGAGGACAACAAGATTATGAAGCTCGTTGGGCAGTCACGTCTTCTTGATTTGGTTGTTCATTAAAGCCATTTTGTTGAGTAAAGCAAACATGGATATAAAGTTTGATTTGAAGAAAGATAGACACTGAAAAAATCACATATGATCTCAGCATTGCTCCAAGAGGTGCTGCTCACTGCATATGACATATGATTCAGCCATAATTTCGGTCATCAACATAGGAAGAGTAACCGGTCAGTGCTTAGCAAAACCACGTCTTATCACTGCTCGAGCTCTAGGCTCCGCCAAAGAGCATCGAAGTACGTGTTAACTACCATGCATAACTTTAGAACAAAAGCTAACTCCAATCTCGCATACAGCATTTAAACCGGGGAATTCGGTTTCACCAAACCCCTCATTACCTTTACCAGCCATCGCAGCGAATGCACCCACCCTGAACTGTCTAATAGAACTTAAGAAAAGACGAGAAGAAGCGCCCACCATCCAAGCCCGACAGCCAAAGTGAATCCTGCATTCGCATTCCTGCCGGCCCGGGAAAACCACACCCGCACATCATCCACCACCGGCCCGCAGAGTGAGCTCATGTCGTCACTCCTCGTGTTGTAGTACACGCTGTAGAACGCGATTCGCGTCCTCTCGGCCTTGGCCGTGAAGTTGACGCTCGCAGTTTGGAACGTCGAGTTCGAATTCAGGGTGTAATGGATGTTCTCGGCTTGATCCCCGGCAAATGCCATCACAGCAAGCGGTTGTTTGCACTTGTCACCAGCGTGGCCCAAGGCGAACGATAGGGTGTAATCTTTCTCGGGCTTCGTCTCGACCATTTGGGAGATTATGCCTTCCTTTCCTGAAAGGAGCTCGATAGCCCGCTTGCCCTGCGGAACTGAGAAATGGTAGGAGTCGATGTAACGAACGGCCCGGTTGGACTCAACGTTCCAGCCAGGTAGGGAAGAGGTGTCCTCGTCGAGGTTGGTGGGGAGTAACACCCCGAGAGATGTGTTCCGGAACATCCACGGACCTTCTTCTAGGTCACCATTTAGCACAGCGTTATCTGCAAACAACAGAACAGCAAATTATGCCAGGGCATGAATGCGGTGGACTATAGGTTTTTTTATGGCAATGTGTAGAAAAAACAAAAACGGCGACCTCATTTCTAGGACTATGAATTAGAGAAACTTAAAATTCTTCTTTTCTCTCTTCATAAACATCTTTTTATGAAAACAGGAAAAAAAAAAATTTCCTCTGTTCGGCTAAACCTGAAAACTAAAGCAAGTTGCTCTGTCAAAAGAAGTTTTTCTACCCTAAGATAAGCATGTTCTTCACACATCTACCAACAAAAGATATAAATGCTCTATGGTCAATACACACAGGACAGAGCGCATCACTCTCTCCTTTTCTGTAGATGACGTTTTAACAATTGCTCACTCGGGATGGTGAGTAACATAAGTTTGATGATATAGTTAAAAATAGGGTGAAATGTTACAATAAACTCGTGAGATCGGGTAAATACTAATGCCATTCTATTTCTAAAGCAAAGACGACATTAGCGCATTTTCATCTAAGCATGCCTTGGTCCTAATTCATTTGAAGTTCTTCATCTGGAAAAGATTTTCTTCCCTTAAGTGGTAACCAAGTGCAAGAAATACTTGGAGAGTGTTCAGTGAAAAATTAATTGCACAACGTGGAACTTTCATTCAGAGGAATAGTGGTCTGAACAAACAAGGGGGACAAATGACTAAATGCTACTTGCCCTACTGATTAGAGGACTAAGCATTCATGGAAAGTGCAGGGACAAAATTCAATACAGAATACAATCAAGGAAAATCGTGGCTGTTTCTCATCCTAAAATTCAATTCATGAGCCCCAAAGTTCACTTGCTCAAGCTTTTCTCGTCCTCAAAAAGATGTTTACATTCGGTTTTACAAGGTTTTCAAGCTTTTTTTTAGCTAAATACATTGGCCCTTGACTATCCATAAAAACAAACATGTGATCTATTGCCCTTTGTAAAGAGGAATGAAAATAGCAATGACCTTCAGTTGCTTCTCAGTAGGACCTTGCATGCAAGTTCCTAGTTTGAATTTAGTATTATATCCTGTGCAGATGAGTTTGGTATTAAAGATCTTAAAATTGTGAGAACCCCCAAAAACATTTTGTTTTCTTTTCTTTTTTTTCCTTTTTTCTTTTTGTTGTTTGAAGTTTCAAAAGCAAAAGACTTTTGTCCAGGAAAGGGAAAACGTAGTACAGAGGAAAAGCATTCACTGTACTAGATTTTGAGCATTCCTAAGCAAAGGCCCAAATTTCTCCAATCTGGGTCCACAGATTGACCATGAAATGAATCCAATGCGCGTGTATGGGACCCAGTGCAAGAAAAGAAGTAACAAGTTCTTTTACCTTTGGGCCGATCGGGAGAGAAAAGCTTCTTGATCGCGATGTCGTCGATGATGGGCCCGCACGTCGGGTCATCCTCCATCCCGGGGTTCCTGAACGCCAGCCTCACCTTGTCGTCCAGGGCCTCAAAGGCCCACGCGTACGGGTCCCACCCCTGCACGCTGTACAGAGTCTGCAGGTCGATGGTCTGCGACGCCGTCGGCGGGACCGACACGTTCAGCGACTCGAGCTGCGCGCACGTGCGGGCCGCGCTGAACGTGACGGAGTAAATCGACCCCTTCTCCACCGTCAGCTCCTGGCTGATCTCGGCGTCATTGCCCAGCCTCGCCGCGTGTGTGCCCTCCGGCACGATGAGGATCATCCCACCCTGCTTCTGCCCCGACTCCACGAGCTCGACGGTGCCATTTGTCTTCCACCCGGGGATGGTTGCCGGGCCATCCGACATAACATCACTCGCGAAGCCGCCCGATGGGGGTGTCTCGAAGTCACCGTTCGTGATCAAGCCTGGAGGATATCGACCAAAGGTAATGAGCAAGTGATAGTCAATTTGGTTCAGCGTCACAATAGTAGCAGTTTCATTGTACATCATATACAAAACATTGATACCCTTATTTTCTTGTGTCACAACCAGGATGGATTTATTGACCAAATTAAGATCAAATTGGAATTTGGTTGGAATTTCATCAAAATGAAACTGACCATAGAGTGGAAGGAGTTAGAGAATTCGATTAAATGAACATATTTCTAGTGGTGTTATGCAAATCATATTAGCTAATGATATACTTCATGTTTATTTATTTTAATTGAAAAATTCGAAACTGCATTATTTAGAATGAGGGTCTAATTTAATTATCAAATGCAACAAAAATATTAATAAAAAGAGCTACAAAAATTGCACTTATTCATGAAACAAAAATCTAAGTGAAAAATAAAGGAAGCAAAGCTAATGTTTCATTGTCAGGGAGATTTTGATGGCCATAAGACCAGCCTGTTCCTCTCAAACAAGGGGACAAAAGAAGTGGCACTGTTTAAAGCGTTCAGATCACACCAGCATACACTACAAAACAATGCACAGACTACGAGTAAATCCAATGAAAAACAATGCTAAGATTCCCCGCAGCTTCTGCTGTCTTGTCGTGAAGATCATGTAACTTCACGGTTCATTTTTACCGTTATCCTAAGTATGATATGGAGTGCACTAAAATAGCATGGAAGATTATATGGAGGAGTACTACATGTCGAAACTTGCATATTCTTGTTTTGAAAGATTTTAAATGTTCTGGAATGAAAAAAAAAGGAAAATGAAAAAAAGCTACAGAATTTGAAAAAAAAATTGATATTATAAAAATGAAATAAAGATTTCACAGCGCATGTTTAACCCAAATATCAATTTCACGAAACTAAGGTGACCCAATAGGATGATACAAATAGCCTCTGAACTTGGATCCAATGTGCAACATAGTCCCCAAACTTTTAATTTTTTCAATACAGTCCATGAACTTTGGTAGATATTCAACTTAATCGATAAATTAAATGAAAAAGTTCAATATTGTCCTTCCATCAATTCAAGTTCATGGACAATACATAGTCCGGGGACGAAACTAAATACGTACTAAAAGTCCAGATATCAATATTGCATATTGAGTTATCGTTCATGAATTATATTGAGCAAATTAATAATTTAAGAACCATTCATGTATTTTCGCTAACCTAATAATATGAAAAAATGAGGGAAATAAAAGGAAAAACCGAAGAGTAAACAACAAAAACGAAAAGGCGGAGGTACTGATAAAGGGCGACACGCGCTGCTCATATACGACAAAAGCGGTGGTGCGGTGCGAGCCACGGCGTCAACTTCGTGGGGCCCAACGGCGAGTACACTTATCTATTCGGGCCCCGCTCTTCTTCAATTTCACAGTCAAGCCCCGCTTTGACCGACAAAAAGGTAAGCAGCTCGCCCTTATCACGGACCATCATCGGTTCACTCTTCTCAAGGTTGAATATTTTTGGGGACATTAATTAATAATTAATATAAATAATGAAAATGTGAAAAAAAAACCTAAAAAAAAGGATCAAAAATCGTCGGATGCCATGGAGCTTTGCGGAAAGTCACATTGGTTTTGTCAATTTAGAAAAAAGGAGCCTCTTATTTTGGCGGGAAGTGTCTTTTTTCCCTCTCTTTTTTCTCTTTTGAGAGAAGAGAGAAACAATACATAATTTTAATTCTAAATGTAATTTGGTACATGTACACATCTATTGGAGAAAATGTCACAAACCACACAAGATCCTACTATAGTTTATATTTATGCACTTCACATGTTAATGTACTTCGTCATTGGTCATAAAATCAACCAAAACCCTTACCTAAGTCTGTCAATTGGGCAAATGATCGGACCTAGACGGGTCTAACCAGGTAAATCTGAACTAAGGAAGAGAATAGATTGGCCTAGACCTGCTCATTAGCACATAGAACTCGGGCCAGCTGACAAGGCACTACGTGACATTTCATAGCTTATGTAGCTTAAGGACCGCACATATGATTCCTAGAATCATCATTTCATTTCTACTCAAGATTGTCACTTAATGCCAAGACTAGAGGACTATAACATGGATCTCTGAGGTGAGCCTATGGTACCTCGCGAACGTGCCTCCACAGATTTTCACCATTCGATTTTGCGCTCGAAAGGGGATCTAGCAAAATGTGCTCTTAGACAAATAGCCATTAAAGATTGCCGAGTGAAAATGCAAATATACTAAAAAATGCATTAAAACTTGGTTTTCTTTTTCCGTTAATGATATTGCCAAGAGTGTACAGAGGTTGGACCAAACATAAATATGTTGCTGGTGAGTCCCCATTACAACCATTTAATGAAATAATTCGATGCGTGCGAACCTTATTGGTGGTCCTCCCATCCTTTATAGGGGCGTGGGGTCGACTGTGACACTAAAGTCACATTAGTGCGCCCTAGCGAACACGTAGACTTCAAAAAATAAATTTCTTGGAACATGGTGAAACGAGACATTTTTTTAAAAATAAATTCAACAAATTCGATCTGAATTTGAGAGACGCGCCAAACTTTTCTGAATGAATTACTTTCTAGTCTTTAGGGTAATTATATAGCCTATGACTTTTAATTCCTATCTTTCTAAATTTAATTGGTTGTAGGTCCAACCAGTAGACCCATATAATATGATTTGTGGGCCCACATCGATTTAAATTTCTACAATTAGAATTATAAAACAGTGAACACGGCTAGGAGAGAGAGACCTAAAGGGAGAGTACGATAAAGACACAGTATTTGTGCCTTTTGCCGTGGTACGACGCCGTTTTTTATTTGTAAATCCTGCTTAAATTAGATTCTACCATCCAGAAATTAAACTCAAAAATATTTTCTTTGAGGTAATTTTAGAAAAAAACATCAACTTTACCTTGCGACAATACTGAGCTAAACTTGTTTTGTCTCAATAAAAAGTGTCAACTTTTACTGAAATTTCAAATCTGACCCGAATAATTTGAAAATTTCACATTACAGAGGCCAGATTTGAGACTTGAGTAAAAATTGATGCTTTTTATTGAGACAAAAAAAAATTCGGGCTAAAATTGTCACTCAATATAAGGTTCGTGCCTTTTTTTGGAATTAGTCCTATTTTCTTTTTCCTATAAAAAAGTCAAAATCCAAAATGCAAGGACCGGCCGTCCTTGGATACCAACGCAACCTGGCAAAGATTCCCGTTTCTTTATTTTTTTTATCAAAGTCATTTCTATCTCTTTTGCCTTAGGTTCTCAAGAAAAAAGATAATAAAACAAGAACAAGAGAAATAAATACAGAGAAATCGTGTAAAATGCAAGCTGGTGAGCATAAAAAAATCGTCAAGAAATCACGGCGGAAGCACCTTTCCAGCGAGAGACCCAGTTCGACATCTGAACTGGGTGGAACCAAAGAAAGACAGAACGGTAACTAAAACAGCAAATCTCACGACAAGAATCGCAACTGCACATACGAAGGAATCAGACAATGAGGAACAGATCGGGCACACAGCATAACACAATGGCAATGGCAATGGCAATGTGATTCAGAAATCGAGAGAGAGTACCATCTTCGGCCACGATTCCAGGCAGCTGATGAGCGAAGAGAAAGAGAAAGAGCGAGACCCATCTGATTTTCTCCGACCTTCCCACCATTTCCACCCCTCTCTCTCTCTCTCTCTCTCTCTCTCTCTCTCTCTCTCTCTCTCTCTCTCTCTCTCTCTCTCTCTTCTGTGAGTAGAGTGGGATTGGGAGTGAGAAAACGAAGGGGGAGAGGACGCCCTTTTATCCAAGATTCTGGTTCAGTAGCCTTCGTTTCGCAAAGAAAAAGACGACAACTTTGTTTGGAGTACAACCAAATCAACTTTATTTGCTTTCTGTCGTAAATTAATGAAGAAAGCAAGGTTGTTCTGGACATTTTTTAATTGATTATTGTTTGATTTTTCGAGGTATAGTGGAAAGGAGAAAAAGGTCATTGTCAGTGGTTGCAATGTCCGAATTATTGTATATCTTTTTTCTACTTTTTGGGAATTAAAAAAACAAACTCGACTTTAATGGTTTACGTGTTTTGGGAAGCGTGGTCTCTCTTTGGTCCGCGCGTGGGACCCGCCCACCGCCGGATCCTTGTACCCCGTACTAATTAAAGCGCTCGTGAGCTCTTTGCTTTATCATCGATTGTTTACAAAACAGATATTTCAAAAGTGATCTGCAATAGAATCATTTTAAAAGAAATAGTCCATATAACACGGTCCTAATTAGGGGGTTTATAAAAAGGTTAACGCTATAAAAAAAATCTCAAACTGATATATCTACGATAAATTTATTATATGTTAGTTTTTGTTAAATTTTACTGTCGAATTGCTGAGTTAAATGACATATTACAGTTGACAAATGTACCAATTTTGGTGTTTTATCATTCGTTTGTCACAGGTATATTAGCTTGCGATTTTTTTTGTATTAATCCAATTTAATAGAGAGTAAATTTATGAAAAATTTATTAATGTATTAATCCAATTTAATAGAAGGTAAATTTGTCACAAATGTATCAGTTTAGGATTTTTGATGGTCAAAAAATTAGTTTGGGTAAAATTATCATAGGTGTACCAGTTTAAGATTTTTCATTGTATTAACCTGTTATAAGAAGAAGATATCAATGAACTTCTATGAAATGGTTGTTATCAATGAATCGGCCTAGGGTAGGCGATACCCAAAAATCAAGCCTAATGCATTATTGCCGTAAATGTATGCCCAATATCTTAAGTAGCACTAAGCTAAGCTTTTGATGAAATAAACTTGTCCAAATCCTATATGTTCCTTAGGCTCGTTTGTCCCGATCAAGCTTTGAGAAGACCATAGGCTATCAGACCCTTTGAGTTAGGGGTGGGCATGGGGTGGGTCGGCGGTTCCTATCCTAGAACCGGAAACCGCTCACTAAGGACAGGTTCCGAAAAATTGAAATTGGAAACCACCTGTTGGTTCCATGGATCTACTCGAGGACTGGATCGTCAATGCAGTCCGATTCCCAGGTGGGTCCATGAATCCGGTTCCACTAAGTTCCACGGGACACCCAGCCATGACGTACCTAATCTCGACGACGCAAATCCGATAATAGTGGCGTTTGCTGCATTCCCCCTCCCGACGAGTTGGAGAGGAATTTCAAGCCAAAGTAAAGCAAAAAGCAAAGAACTTCCATCTCAACCAAAACCATGCCATGAACACAAAGTTTCTCCCCAGCGAGCAGCTGTAGTTATTTACCACTCCATTATAGCAGTTCATATGACAACTCAATTTTCAATAGCTAATGATGATAAATCTTCAAAAAGCACTAGAGTGGAAGTTGTGATATTAGAATACCTTGTTGTGCATCAAAACACCAACAGCATAGTCAGTTGCACGGGGCGGCATCCATGAAGATGACAAAGTCTAAAGAGAGTCATTAGATAGATACATAATCATTTGAGTGTCAGTGAAGATATATTCCAAACGGATACAAAACCAGACATTGAGAGTCGAGGCCGTGAGTCAATGGGAGTTGAGCTTGAGAGGCGAGGCCATGAGTTGAGAGATGAAGACGGAGAGACCGAGATGAGAGTGAGACACTGAGAAGAGAGAGAGTGGAGACCAAGACGAGAGTGAGACAATGAGAGTTTGAGACGAGATGAGCGAGTTTCAGATTAGGGCCTTTAGGATTTTCATTTTTTTAAAAATTAAATATAATATATATAAACACACACGTATACACATACTGGTCCGGGTGGATGGTTCCACACCTACTACCCACCGGTTCTAGGCCGATCTTGTCTGGTTCCTGCTGATTCCCAGTTCCTTTGCAAACCCCTACTTTGAGTGTCCAATGGACATAGGTTTACCTAAATTGATTAATGCCAACTCTGGTTTGGCGTTTGAGTTCATAACTGTATCTTGATCCCATATATTACTCGAACCTAGGATTTGAGAGAATTCTAGGGACCAAGATGTTACTAGCCAATGACCCTTTGGTTTGCAAGTTTAAGGTGCTATACATTGGCGACTCCACAGGTGATGCTAGAAATGACATAGAGGGTTCGAATCGCGTTCGACTCTTTTGGTGGGCAAGGCAAAGAGGACCCGCCTCTCATGCAAGCCGAGGAGGTTTTGGTTAATGTCCCCCCTGTAATATCCGAGGAAGAAGAGAGCTCCACAAAAGGCGTTTGACCAAAATGGAAGAAAAGCTGAAGGACATTTTAAGGGGCCAATGAATTCGCCAAGCTAATTGGTTTAGAGATTGGATTATTCTTTGATAAGGAAATTCTTGAGAAATTCAAAATACCTGAATCTACAAAGTATGAAGGGACCGGATTCCCACTCGTCCATCTTACCGTATGGGGTAAAGTGTTAGATGTATGCCCTAAAGTTACCATGTAATAGTTACATGTTAGGGATTTAAGTTGTACTTTCAATTACATTTTTTTTAGTTTATTTAATGGCAATGACGTATTCATTCATTTGTCCAATTATTTAAATATATGAATAATTCCATAAGATCAGTTGTGACTGAACCTGTATTTGAGACGTTAAGAATATTGTGACAGGTTCATAGTTAGACTGAATCTTTAAATTGTTCCCGGTCGATGGATCATTGAGTGGATATTAATGATCGTGTTAAGACCGGTGTGTTCGTAACTTCACCAATAAGTATTGGATACTTAGGAGAATGACGAGTCACGAGTCATTGGATATTGCAATACTCGAGTTAGAACACAGGTGCTTGCATTAGACAAGTTCACTGAACGTGACATGCATAGAACGATTAGCAACATGGAAGCTTTTAGCGTGATCAATGTCTAATCGTTCTGCTCTGGTCTTGTGTAAATAATCCTTAGACCTGAGGTACAGTATTGACTTATATGTTAGACGGCTCTGGTTCACAGGTGCGCATATTGCCGGTTCGTTGATCCGTCTCTATACTTGATGGCCATAGTTCGTTCACATACAAAGTTACACGTGTGCGCAAAATGGAATCTGTCTCCTTGTTACATGCAAGGTACAATAATGATGTCCTATGCGATCTAATCTTGACACTGCAATTAAAATTCTCGGCCGGGGTTGTAACCGAGAATGAACTGTTCATGTCTCATATAAAATGCATGTCAATTAGGTCTGTGCATATGATTGAATTAGTGGCTTGACAAATATTCCATTGTCTTTGTTCGATCGGGACATAGTAAGACAGAGGGATTGAATGACACTGTAGCCAAAGCTAATAGGTTCATTATGTTCTTAAAGCATTCACACTGTCTGGGTAGTCATGACATATTGCTAGATGTCAATAATGGCTTGTAGGACCTAGAGGTTGATTGGGACAATCAATTCTCTTGGGAATACTAATGTGTTAGTGTAAGTTTTACTACTAGCTCAGTGATGAACCTAGGGATGTTACACACCATAATCAATTCAGGGTGACGTTGAATGGGAGATGTGATATTGCAAATATGTTTGCAATTATAGAAATCGATTAGTCATATTGAAATTAAATTAAATGTGATTTGATTTAATTTTATTTTAGTCATAAGCGTGCGTGCATATGATGCACACACAAACCTAAAGTGGACACATGTTAATGTGGCAAATGATCTTGCACTCTTAAATATATGAAATTATATAAATTAAAAGTGTACACGATCAACATTTGTTGACCATGTGCAGCACACGATCAGCTCCTTGCTAATCATGTGTATTTTAATTTTAAAATAATAATTAATTAATCGTGAATTACCCACAATCAACAACGGTTGCTGACCATGGGAATTCCCCACGACCAACAACGGTTGCTAGTCGTGTGCTAAATGCACACACGATTAGCAACGGTTGCTGATCGGGTGAAGTATACCCACGTGATTAGCAATTGTTGCTGATCACGCATAGAAGGTAGTATTAGCAACAGTTGCTAAGAACAGAAGAAAAAGAGTGCAAAAAAATGAGAAGTGCAATGTGTGTTCGTGAGAGTTAAAAATTACATTTTCTCTCTTCCGGCGCCGTGACTGAAATATTGAGAGTGCAGAGAATTGTCGCCACGAGATTGCTAGCACAATTATAGTGGTGATTACCCGCAAGTTCTTTCTTCCGTTCGTCGCGCAATTGGTGGTGTGTCTGAACTAGAGGTCCGACGGTCGTGGGGCTTGAACTGAAGAACATCCGAACCGAAATCATTTTGGGCATGCTACGAAAGGTAATCCGTTTAACCCCCTGTGGTCTTCCGTTTTGTTTTTTTATTGAAACGCACAAATAATGCCTTTGGAGATACATGTATGGTTATATCTTTCCGCTGTGTTTATATTTAATTTTAACTATGCATGTTCCGTAGAAAACCAATAGTGGTATTAGAGCCAATCCTTAGGCGTTCTCGTGCGTTTAATTGATTTTGGTTTACATATATGTTTTGCGATCCAATGGCCAATTTACGTTTGTTGAGAGAATTGATTGCTCTTAAGTGGCCTATTAAAGTTGATTAATTTATATGATAAATTTGATTAACTGAGCAAAAGATTGGAAGTAAATCAATTTTTGAATAAAAAATCCGTAGCTTATTTTCTTTTGCATTTGTCTTCTGCAAAATGATTCGTGAATATGAATCTAGAGGCGACAACACTACCATCACTTGGAATCACACATGTGAAATTTGTTTCACCGGCTTTGATTTCTTGACGCGACTTACGTTGCTCGGCCATGAATTTGATTCAGTACAGAATTTTATTTTTGCCTTTTAGAGTTTTAAATTTAGAATTTATGGCTCGCGAGGAAGGGTGGTGATCATGGAAAAACCCCTAATCAATATGATTGATGTATGGATGAATGTATGATGATTACAGGTATTTTTGGGGTTGTAATTATTAAATAGAGGCTGCGTCCTTCTTCTTATTTTTCATGTAATGTATTTTTAGTATAGTTTAGTATAATCAATTGTTGGTATAAACATTACGAGAGGAGGAGTCATTAAGCCAGAGAGCTCTATGGGCCCGGTCCATGAAGAGTTCAAGGATCCAAGAAGAAGTAAAGAGTAGGTCTCTATTATTAAAACATTAAAATGGCTAAATGGGGCTCATTAGCTCGAGACCCATTGAGCCATAATTCCATGATCACCACGTAGGATAGATATTTATGCATTTGATATCTATTTATTTATTCAGTTGTTATGCATGTTAAACCGGTTAATGTGCAAAGTGAGACTATTAATAATGACCCAAACCTCCTTATTAATTATATTAAGTCGAAACGAGTTTCGAACTCGTGGCCTTCCATTGTCGTGGTTTGGTCCAACATTATATTGGTTGATTGACCGGCTATGGATACATAAGGGTCAATTGCCATTTATAATATTGGATCACTCCATAATGCATATGATGTTGTGGGGTTGGAGCTGAACGATATCCAATAACTGTCAGGTGAGGGGATCGTTTGTGTTTTCAATACTTGCATGAGATGATGGACTAGACTTAACTATGATTATGATGTGAATAACTATCAGGTGAGACTTTCATGGTCTAGAGGCCGAAGTTATGATTGGGACTCGCATATGATGCGTTGAACAAGTTGGTTCACTCACTAATTCATAGAACACCAATAATTGTCAGGTGAGATGGGCTATGGGCTGGTAGGACACCAATCCCCACTAGTAATCTTTACCCAACGCTTGGAAATGGGCCGCTGATCAATACACACTACTTTAGTAGTGATTGATGACGTTTTTTAGCGATTTGGAGTTGTTTAGATGAACTTTTAGGCCTTTTTTTTCATTTTTGGACGAATTTTTAGTAATTAAGGTTATTTTTGTAATTTTAATCCTAGTAGGATAAGGATTAGGGTTAGTACCCTATATAAGGTTGCTTATAGATTTCTAAGAGGAGGCAGAATTTTATAGAGAGAAGTTTTCTTCTTGAGTTCTCTTGAGGACTAGATCTTATCAAGGCTCTCTTGTGGCGATCAAATTCAACTTATCGAGCAAGATCGCGAATTGTCTTGTTCGTGGCGTTATAGCGTGGATTAGTTGACACAAGTTCGTCAACAGGTCGCGTTCATACCGAGATTACCAATCACAGGTTCGATTGGGGGTCGAGGTGAGCAATTTGTAACTCACAGATCTTCGTAGAACGATCATCTTCCACACAGATTCATATCAACTTCTTAGGAGGAATGCGAGAACGTCTCGTCCACCTGCTCGTTATAGACACTTGGTTGAACATATTGAACCATTATTCATTGTAAATGATGGCGATCAACCTGGTGATCCAAACACCTATGAGGAGGCGATGTCGGACATCGATTCTGGTATATGGCTAGAAGCCATGAAATCCGAAATGGATTCAATGTATTCCAACGAAGTTTGGACCATAGTTAACTTGTCTGATGGTATTGTACCAATTGGCTGTAAATGGATCTTCAAGAGGAAGATGAATGCCGAAGGTCAAGTTGGAATTTACAAAGCACGGCCGGTGGCGAAAGGATATCGTCAAAAAGAAGGAATCGATTATGACGAAACTTTCTCACCTGTAGCCATGCTAAAATTCATTCGGATTATGTTGGCTATAGCTGCACACCTAGATTATGAGATACTCCAAGTGGATGTCAAAACGGCTTTTCTAAATGGTTTTCTTGAGGAAGACATCTATATGGAACAACCACGGGATTTTGAATCCAATGGTGAAAGTCGAAAGGTGTGTAGACTTAAGAGATCCATTTATGGACTCAAACAAGCCTCCAGAAGTTGGAACATCCGTTTTGATGAAGTAGCCAAATAGTTTGGCTTCATAAAAAACCCGGATGAACCTTATGTATACAAGAAGGTTAGTGGGAGTGTAATTACATTTCTAGTTTTGTACGTCGATGATATACTTTTGATCAGAAACAATGTACCGATGATATCATCGATCAAACTATTCTTGTCACAGAAATTATCCATGAAAGATTTAGGAGCGGCAACCTATATTTTAGGTATCAAGATCTATAGAGATAGGTCGAGACGATTGATTGGCCTCTCACAGTCTACGTACATAGACAAAGTGTTAACACGTTTTAACATGCAATGTTCCAAAAGAGGATTATTGCCATTTAGGCTTGGAATCCATCTTTCCAAGGAGATGTGTCCCAACACTCTTGAAGAAAGAAAGCGGATGACAAAAATACCTTACGCATCCGCTATTGGAAGCATAATGTATGTTATGCTATGTACGAGACCTGATATTGCACATGCTGTAAGCATTACTAGCAGATGTCAGTATGATCCGGGGGAAGAGCATAGGATAGTAGTCAAGAATATCCTTAA